>NW_027454631.1:0-68108 GCF_040206685.1 Ascaphus truei | reverse complement strand
CAATACATATAGAAATACACCCCCCCCAATACATATAAAAATACATCCCCCCCAATACATATAGAAATACACCCCCCCCCAATACATATAGAAATACACCCCCCCAATACATATAAAAATACACCCCCCCCCAATAGATATAAAAATACACCCCCCCCCCCCCCCCCAATACATATACATTTTTCAGATTTCTCCAAGTTAGGCACTATATTCAATCCATTTACAAGCCAAACCAACCACATGTGTTGACGCTATATGAAGACTGGTGTGTACGTCAGCCTCTTATGCAAGGCATTACTTCCAGGCTATACCATAGTTTGACGCCTGTCAAAAATAGCCAAATCCCTGATAAATATATGACATCCTGGGAGGAGGAGTTAAATACCAATTTAGACCTCGATGTCTGGAAAGATGTTTGGGAGGCTGCCTCCAAAAATTCTTCCTGTGGTGATTAAGGAGAATATTTACAAGCTAATATTTAGATGGTATATGACTCCTACCAGGTTAGACTCTTTTCTCCCGGTGTCTCTCCTTTATGTTGGCGTGGTTGTGGCGAAAGGGGGAATATACTGCACATATTCTGGTCGTGTCCAAAAATTCAGCAAACATGGAGGGAAGTGTTTGCATTAATACACAGGGTTTTGGGCATCACCGTCCCCCAGGACCCAATATATACAGTCTTGGGAAAACCAATGGCCAATCGTAACAAAAAAGAAATTAAAGTTATCTCCCAAATTCTAAATGCTACTAGATGCACCATCGCCAAAAACTGGAAACAACCGACTCCCCCATCCTTAAACCAAATCAATAACAAAATCTGGCACATAGTCTACATGGAAAAACTCACTGCCGACCTAACTGGTTCCGCTTCACAATTCTCTGAGACTTGGGCTCCTTGGCTTAGACATGCAGGTATATCCCCATATTTAGACTAGATTATTCTGAACAGAGTGATTTAAGATTTATGTTGCATTTCACCTGTTATTTAATATGTTGTATGGTTTCAAATGCTGTCCCCTTCCCCCCTTCCCATACTCTCCTCCACTCCTAATGTGTAATCAGACTATTTGCAATATTGTACCGTTGTATTGTTCCCCCCATTTTTTTCTTTTTGTACCCCTCTTACTTTTGGAAAAATGATCAATAAAAAACTTAAGTAATAAAAAAAATACACCCCCCAATACAGGTAAACCCCGTTATAGCGCGGTGCTCGGGGTCCACCCCGAGACCACCGCGTTAGTAACGGGGGCGCACTAATTTTAAAAAAAATGGCCGCCGCGCGCCTGATCGGGAGTGTCCAATGCCCGGGGTGTCCTCTGAAGGGGTGTCCGCCACCTGGGATGTGGGAGATGGGCACGCGTGGGGGGGAAGGAGGGTTGTGTTGCGCGGCTGCGCACGTGGGTGGGGTGGTGGTGGTTCCCGTGCTTGCCCGCTCGATGCGGGCGGACTGCGAGGGGGAAGCTGACGGGCACGAACGGGCGGGGAGGCTGGAGAGCCGAGTCTTGGCGCTTCCCCCCTTACTCCACTGTGTGTGTGTGGAGGGGGCTTCCCCCTCCTCCCCCTCCCCCTCCCCCCTCCCTACGAACGCGACCAACAGCCGCAGGAAGAGGCGTCAATCCGGGGCAAGTCGGGAGCAAGATGGCCGACACTGCTCCGTGAGGGAGGGTGAGGTGGCGCCTACATTGCCTGCCGACAGCTCAGGGGAACCCCGAGGAGAGGCATCAGCCAAAAAGATCTGGGCTGCTGACATGTGAGGGGGGGGTGGGCTGCTGACATGTGAGGGGGGGGTGGGCTGCTGACATGTGAGGGGGGGTGGGCTGCTGACATGGCAGGAGGGGGGTGGGCTGCTGACATGTGAGGGGGGGGTGGGCTGCTGACATGTGAGGGAGGGGTGGGCTGCTGACATGTGAGGGGGGGTGGGCTGCTGACATGGGAGGAGGGGGGTGGGGGGCTGCTGACATGGGAGGAGGGGGGTGGGGGGCTGCTGACATATGGGGGGGACTGCTGAAATGGAATGGGCTTGGGGGCTGCTGAAATGGGCTGTGGGGCCTGACTCTGTTTTCTTTGTGAGGGGGGAGAGTGGTGTGAGTTGCAGGGGGGGGGGTAGGAGTAATGTGAGGTGCAAGGGTGGGGTGGGAGTGATGTGAGGTGCCACGTGTGCAGTGTAGAGTGTGTGCAGTGGGTGCAGTGAGCAGTGTGTGCAGTGAACAGTGTGTGCTGTGAACAGTGTGTGCAGTGTGTGCAGTGAAGTGTGTGCAGTGAGAGTGTGTGCTGTGTGCAGTGTGCAGTGTGAGCAGTGTGTGTGCAGTGTGTGCAGTGAGAGTGTGTGCAGTGTGTGCAGTGTGTGCAGTTTTTTTTTATAACGGGAGCCACGGGAAAACTGCGTTATAACCGAATCGCGTTATAACGGGTCGCGTTATAACGGGGTTTACCTGTACATATAAAAATACACCCCCCCAATACATATAAAAATACACGCCCACCAATAGATATAAAAAGACACCCCCAATACATATAAAAATACACCCCCCAATACATTTAAAAAATACACCCCCCCAATACATATAAAAAGACACCCCCCAATACATATAAAAAAACACACACCACAATACATATAAAAATACACCCCCCATACATATAAAAGTACACCCCCCAATACATATAAAAATACACCCACAGTATATATACAAATACACCCCCCTAATACATATAAAAACACACCCACAATATATATAAAAATACACCCCCCAATAGATATAAAAAGACACCCCCAATACATATAAAAATACAACACCCTAATACATATAAAAATACACCCACAATATATATAAAAATACATCCCCCAATAGATATAAAAATACACTCCCCTAATACATATAAAAATACACCCACAATATATATAAAAATACACGCCCCTAATACATATAAAAATACAACCCCCAATAGATATAGAAAGACACCCCCCCAATACATATAAAAATACACCCCCAATACATATAAAAATACAACCCCTAATACAAATAAAAATACACCCCCCCAATACATATAAAAAGACACCCCCCAATACATATAAAAAAACACACACCACAATACATATAAAAATACACCCCCCATACATATAAAAGTACACCCCCCAATACATATAAAAATACACCCCCCTAATACATATAAAAATACACCCCCCCAATACATATATAAATACACCCCCCCAATAGATATAAAAATACAACCCCCAATACATATAAAAATACACCCACAATATATTTAAAACTACGTGTCCGAAAGGATGTGGAGTACAAGCCACATTTATACATATGTGGGGGGGGTGCCAATTCAGAGCAGCTTATTGGCTGGAAATCAAAATGTGGTCACAAAGGTTTTTCGGTTTGGACCTACCAATGGATCCCTGGTTATTTCTTTTAAACAAACCATATTAGCCCCTCACGAGACATGAAATTAAATTACTGTGCCACATATCTTCAGCCGCAAGACGCGAATTAGCGGCAGTATGGAAACAAACAATGATTCCCTCAATTTCCAAAGTTAAAAATAACGTCTGGCAGATTTGCTACATGGAAAAAATGGTTAGTCTTAATAACGACACCTACACAGATTTTCAGAAGGTGTGGTTACCTTGGATTCTGAGTGAAAATCAACCAGAAATTAATACCCACTTAATTTTGTTGTAACAAAAACAAAGGGAAAAAAAAACAAAAAATGATATTTATATTAACTGTGTGATAGAATATTTTAAGAAATCCTGTTAGGTAAAATTGTAAATGAATGTGAACTTTCTCCCATCTCTATTTTCTGTACCCTTCCCTCCCCTCCATTTTTTATTTTCTTCATTCCTCCCCTCTCCCTAAAACTTTTTCATAAAAATGAAGTTTAAAAAAAAAAAATATATACACCCCCCAATAGATATAAAAATACGCCCCCCAATACATATAAAAAGACACCCCCCAATACATATAAAAGACACCCCCCAATACATATAAAAAGACACCCACCAATACATATAAAAATACACCCCCCCAAAACATATAAAAATACGCCCCCCAATACATATAAAAAATACATCCCCCAATACATATAAAAACACACCCCCCAATACATATAAAATACAACCCCCCAATACATATAAAAAATACACCCCATATACATATAAAAATACACCCACAATATATTTAAATGTAACGGGTAATCCCCCCCCCCCAATCGCAGATCTGATGTGGGTGCAAGGAACATACAAGGTTACTCAGGTGTGGTGCATTACCTGTTGGCTCACAGGAGGGCTGAGCTTCCGCCACGGGGAACCTGGGGTAATTATACTAGGGGTGATCACTTACAACATCTTCTCGGTACAGCGCCTCCACCTGCGATGGCTCCCACCAGAGGGGGAGTGGTTCCTCGCAGGACAATCACAATAATAATCACTTACACGACAGCATGTATATTAACTATATGACTTTACTAACACACATATCACACATTACATAACATCATAACCTTATCACCTCAGCCCAATGTCTGGCGTTCCCACCCAGTGTCCTGTAATCCCCCACACCCAATGTCCCGCAATCCTACGGAGGTCGTGGGTGACTGCGCAGTCACTATGAACTAATAGGCCTGTTGGTGCACTTATAATTCAGAGGTACCTTCCGAGCACTCCGATGCTCGGGCCTGCAACACTCTTCTCAAAGGGTCAGACGTGCGATGCATCCGTCTGATCCTATCCAGGTACTTCTCCAGGAACCCCAACGAGGGTCCCACCGTCTCACGGTAACAGCAACCGAATCACGGGAACAGCAACCGCCGCTATCCCTATCTATCCCTAACTAACCCTAACGTGACAGGAACCCTAACCTAGGGCCTGTCCCTGATGAACCGCAACCTGGGGTGGCTTGGGGAAATCTCCTAGGGCCTGCGGAGTAATAACCTGCCCCACTCCCCTAGCTACCCACGTCCCTAATCCTCCCTAACATATAGCTACTCCTAACACCTAGCTACTAACTCCCAGATACTAACAGCCTGCAGCAGACACACAGCTCTCACCGTCAGCCTGCAGACTTTCACACACGCTGCACACACTGCGCCCAGCACATGCAGCAACAACACACAGCAACCAATCCTACATACACCATACACTGGAGAGGGAGAGCCTATCTTGGGCCTAAGGGGTTAAGCGTCTGCCTACTCCCCTAACGAGGCTCAGTCCTGACTCCCACTAACAACTGACTAACCTGAGTGACAGGGTCCCTTACTCTAGGGCATCCCTGGCAACACTCACTATATGGGATAACTAGAGCTATCTTGGGCCAAGGGGGTGCTGGCTTGTACAGGGGATCCCTCTCTCCCGTACCCTACCTCCTTCCCTTGTCTGCCTCCTTGCTCTGCTTCTTCCTAACTGCCTAACGTGCTGCAACTGACAAAAACCCTGTCTGCACACAACATTGTTGCAACTCTGCAGCATGAGAATCTGCCAGCTCTATTGGCTTCAATGCTGCCTGTGACAAGGGTGAAAGTGCAGTCCTCAGAGGCTGCTGGGAATTGTAGTCCTTGGCAAAGCTCTTTTCTATGGGGACCGCGTGCGCGATCTTTACTGCGCATGGGCGAAGCTCGCGCCAAAACCAAGAGGGCGGTGCCCGCCGGGAGAAGTCGCCGTCCCCTTCCCCCACTGCCACAGGGGTAAGGCAGGGGGCAAAGGAAAATCAGGGGAACCGGGGGTGACCCCCTTACATAAAAATACACCCACAATATATTTAAAAATACACCCACAATATATTTAAAAATACACCCACAATATATATAAAAATACACCCACAATTGATATAAAAAACATACACCAATATATATAAAAAAAGCTGTGTGTGCTGTGCACGCGCAAAGTAAGTGACACTTCTTTGACTTTTGTCACAGAAATTGTATTTGTGATGGTGATGTTTTTAATTAAAAATCAAAACACAATTTCAGTTCCAAAACACAAAGAAGTTTGACCGCGTGTTTTAGCTATTTGCACGTCTATATTTATAGTAACTTAATTCCGTGTGTGTGTGTCTCTCTCTCTGTGTGTGGTGTGTATGTCTCTCTCGCTGTGTGTGGTGTGTATGTCTCTCTCTGTGTCCTTCCCCCCTCTCCTGACTCTCTCCACCCCGGCGGAGCTGCGGACACGGGGGGCTCTGTCTGAGTCTCCCCCCCTTCCCCCGGCAGAGCTGCAGCTGTGTGTTCTGCGGCAGCCAGCCCCCCTGCGGAGGTATGTGTGTCAGTCAGTGTATATGTGTGTCAGTCAGTGTGTGTATGTGTGTGTGTCAGTCACTGTGTGTGTGTCTCTGTGTGTGTGTCAGGCACTGTGTGTGTGTGTCAGTCAGTCAGTGTGTATGTGTCCCAGTCAGTGTGTGTCAGTCACTGTATGTGTGTGTGTGTGTGTGTGTGTGTGTGTCAGTGTCAGTCAGTCAGTCAGTGTGTATGTGTCCCAGTCAGTGTGTGTCAGTCACTGTCTGTGTGTGTCAGTGTCAGTGAGTCAGTCAGTGTGTATGTGTGTCAGTCAGTGTGTGTCTTTCTCTCTGTGTGGTATGTCTTTCTCTGTCTGTGTCCTCCCCCCACCCCCGGCGGAGCTGCGGACACGGGGGTCTCTGTTTGAGTCTCCTGAGCAGCTCTTTCTCCCCCCCCCCCTGAGGTACATGACTGGAGCAGCCCCCACCCTCCTCCCCCTGGCGGAGATGCGCACACGGCTGCATGTCCTGCTGCAGCCAGCGCACACGGCAGAGGTACAGGGCCATGGGGGTATGGGGTCACTGACCCTTTATAAGGAGCCTGAGCTGGGTGTATGGGGTCACTGGTTCTTGTAAGGTCTCTTTGCTCTTCCCCTGTATGTAGGGGGTCTCCATTGTACCCCCTCCCTAGTCTCCCCCCTCCCCCCTCAGCAGGCCCCCACACTATGTTGTATTACCTGTGAGGACCCCTGTCCCAGGGTGTGTGGGTTTCACGGCCTACCCCTCCCAGGCTTCATAGCAACCGCAGCATCTGCAGCCATCTTGAATTTTCCAGGCTCTTCCCTTCTCCCTTTCTGCCTCAGTAGCCCCTCTGCGGCTGCCCAGCTCTCCACCTCGCCAGGCCCAATATTTATGAACTTTACCTTGGAGACCGAAGAGACGCGTCTCCGCCTTGTGCTCTCAACAGATCTGCGGCACATGCGCAATCCACAGCAATCGCGCAGGGCAGCTGTCATGGAACAAGAATCACATTTCTGCCCGACCCCTTCTGCTTGTCAGCTCCTTAAGTTCAGCTGCAGGCATTGGTTCCACATACACACACCGTGCCTGTGTGATGTATCAATTTGTTGCCCTTTCTGCCTGTGAGCAGGCAGCCAGTGAGTTGCTACAGCAACCTCTGAGCTTCTCAGTATGGGCTAGTCTGCCCCCCTCCTGTTTGTTCAAGATGGTCTGTCCCAAGGCTATTCCCTTTACCCACATTGCTCCTCACTTCCTTTCCACCCTAGATCACAGTGAGCACAGACCTGTCTGCATCCACCCCTGGTAAGGCCTTTCTCTCTTACCATAGTCTAACCCCATAGAAGCATCCCACATAGAGAAGCACTCTCTGCCTACACTACGCCCACAAGTTCCTGTGTTTTCTAATTCTGCAATAAAGTTAAGAAAGACATTAAGGACTTGTCATGCTTTGGAAGAGGGAAGACATGAGTTGAGCTTACTGGAACTATTCATACATCATTCGTGACCCTGGTTCCAGGAAAGTAAGAGAGAGACCGTGTATTAGAGGTCTACGCAGAAGCTATCACTCACAGCCTTCATGCTATAAAAGTGCAGGTCTACACAGCAATACAGCAAACTGCTACAGCTTTCTGCAAAAACAAGCAGCAGTTTAAACAGCATAGTGAAAAGATTTCGTGTGCCTTACAGACACTTACAGGAGCTGCTACTCCGGACTCCATGACTATACAGAGCAGCCTCTACAGCAGTACAAGCAAGCAGCTTACACAACTAATACAGAGCAGCCTCTACACCACACAAAGGAAGCACCAAGTAGCTCAAACTGCACAGCAGCCTGCAGCCTTAACAGACAAGCAGCAGCCTACACTGCACAGCAGCCTTGCAACATACAGTGCTCCTTACGCAAAACCTAACTGCCTTTTTCTCTGTCTGAGTTCACCCTCTGCCCAGCCCTAAAGTGAGGAGCCACCTCCCCACCTACCCCTGCGCACGTTCCCACGGCCAGCGCCATCAAGGGCCACGCCGCCGGACACCCGCCAGTACACGGGTGAGAGCCAACGGACAACTGTGAGTACAGCTACCCCTACGCTGCACGCTGCAGGACACCGCTCGGCATCATCTGAGACAGACGCCCATCGCTGACAAGGTAAAAGACCGCACGCCACACGCACTGGCAAAAGGCCTACACACACCTACAGCATGGCAGAACTCAGAGCCTCACCAGATATCACGCAGGAAAGCGATCACTCAGACACAGAGAACGCCGCGCAACCGCAACAGGCGCAGGCAGGCGCAAGGCCCAAACGGACAGTCACACTGACACAAAAGGCCCGCGAAAAATATGAGACTGACATTGAAGCGCAACGCGCCAAATTAGAGTTGGCCTGGGAAACCACCGCACTTGGGGTATGCAACGTCGCCGGCGCTGGCAATTCTGTACAACAGCTCGAGCAGGCAATAACTCAATTAAAGATAGATCACGCACGCTACCAAAGACTGTCAGAGGCATACGTCACTTACCTGGCCAGGGCTAACACCGGTGAAAGCCTGCAAGAAAGGGACTTACAGCTCAATATTGACTTGACACGTGAAAGTCGCGTGCGAACCTCTATCACGGAAGCCGAGAGTAAGAGGAAAGACCTTTTGCTGGAAACTGCATCACAGAGCTCCAGCACATCCAGACACTCATCAATGTCGGCAAGATCAGCGCAATCTAACGCGTCCAGCGCAAGCACGAACGCTACCAAGGCGCGAGCCACCGCAGAGGCCGCACGTGCCAGGGCCGAATATAGTCGCAGAGAGGCAGCCATAAGAGCAGGAAGAGCGTGCATAGAAGAGGAGGAACAGACAGCCGCCGCTGCCGCCACTGCTGCTGCCAACGCCGCCGCTAATGCTGCCGCTAACGCCACCGCTACTGCCGCAGCCACTGCGCGTAGGAAAGCCGAATTTGATGCGGAACTAGAGGCACTTAATCAAGAGAAGGAAGCCGCCGCCGCTATAGCCCAAGCCGAAGTCCTAGAAGCAGCCGCGCCACAGGACGGCGGGGAGCAACCGTACAGACGGATTGCCTCAGAGGATCCAGCCCGACGCACTGAAGACTACGTAAGGAGCCTCTTCAGT
This sequence comes from Ascaphus truei, assembly GCF_040206685.1. NCBI lineage: Eukaryota > Metazoa > Chordata > Amphibia > Anura > Ascaphidae > Ascaphus > Ascaphus truei. The sequence goes on along the minus strand of NW_027454631.1, from coordinate 58,758 downwards.
GTGAACACCAGCGCACCATCCCAACACGGAGGGAGTGACACCACAGACACCGAAGACTCGCTAGGACCACGAGGAGAAGACGCTGCTCCATCAATGGCACATGCTGCCTGGGATAGCCACAGCCGCAACAGTGATCCACACGCCAGCACGCACACGGATGCACCACAACAGGTACACCCACGCGGGAGAAAACAGCCCCTCACACTAGCCAGCAGCCATCACGCGTCCACGCCAAGGAAGAGGCGACCGCACAGACCGTCCCAGCAACTACCTCAGAACGGGACAAACACGCCGATGCCTCAGGTCTGACAGACATAGCCAAGTACATGATCAGGCGCGACCTGGTAAAAGCAGGGCTCATCTGCTTCGACGACCGCCCTGAGAACTACCGGACGTGGAAGTTCACGTTCAAAGACGCAATCACCAGCTTGGACTTCTCAGCGAGGGAAGAGCTCAACCTGTTATTCAAGTTCCTGGGGAACGTATCCAGGGAGCAAGCGCAGAGACTTCGGGCGGCAAACGCGCACCAACCCCAAGTAGGTCTTGACCTAGTGTGGGAAAGGCTAGAAGAGTCCTACGGCAGCCCCGAAGCGGTCGAGGATTCGCTCTTCAAAAGAATCGACAGCTTCCCCAGGATCACAACTAAAGACTACTCGAAGTTACGAGAGCTCGGGGACCTGCTGCAAGAAATGGAGTTCGTGAGGAAAGACCATTCCTTAATAGGTCTCAACGCCCATCCTGGAGAAGCTACCCTACAACCTCCAAGAAAAATGGATCTCACAAGGCTCCAAATACAAAAGGGAGAAGCAAGTCGCCTTCCCCCCATTCTCATTCTTCGTGAGCTTCATCCGCGAAGCGGCAAGGACAAGGAACGATCCCAGTTTCATCTTAGGTGCGCAAACCACACACAGTGCAAGCAGCCTGAGGAATGAGAGACCCGTGACGAGATACGGTAAAACTCAAACACCCATCTCGGTCCACAGGACGGACGTGCCTCCCACGACCCAAACTACTCCCGATCTGTTGGTCGCCGGAGAAAAGGAACCAAGGGACCCAAACAAGGAATGTCCCATACACAAGAAGCCACACCCACTTAACGAGTGCTTTGGGTTCAGGATGAAGTCCCTAGAGGAACGCAAGAGGTTACTTGGAGAATTCAGAGTTTGCTTCAGGTGCTGCGGTTCCACGACTCACCTAGCCAGGGACTGTAAAGAAGAGATCAAATGCACAGTGTGCGAAAGTGACAAGCACGTGACATCGTTACACCCAGAGACGTTGACACTCCACCAACTCCACAACCCATCCTCCGTAGCGGAGCATGGCGGGGAGAAAGAGGAAGGAGAGCCGACATCCGTCACATCTCAGCGCACTGAGGTTTACGGAAAAGAAGGTGACAAGATGTCCTGCTCCAAAATATGCCTTGTCGCGGTGCACCCCCAGGGACAACCTGAGAAGGCTATTCGGATGTACGCAATCCTCGACGACCAAAGCAACAGATCATTGGCGAAGACGGAGTTCTTCAACCTATTCAACTTACAGGACAATGCCTCACCCTACACCCTCAGAACCTGTGCAGGGTCAACTGAGTCAACAGGGAGAAGAGCAAGCGGTTACGTCATATGTTCAGTGGATAACAGAGTGAAAATAGCTCTCCCCACACTCATCGAGTGTAACCACATGGCCACAAACAGAGACGAGATTCCCACACCAGACGTGGCACGCCATTACCCCCACCTCAAAGGAATAGCCAACCACATCCGGCCGGTAGAACAAGGCGCCAAGATCTTGCTGCTGCTCGGCAGGGACATAATGAGGGTACATAAAGTCCGTAAACAGCATAACGGACCCCACAACGCACCATACGCCCAAAGACTTGACCTAGGATGGGTGATAGTGGGCAACACGGGCACCAACAAAGAGCACGGGCAAGACTACGTTGATGCCCGCAGAACGGTGGTGACAGAATGTGGACACACATCTCTCTCTGAACCATGTCTTGGCCATCTCCAAGTGACCGGAGGGCCAAGTGAAGAGGAAAGACAAGATCATACTCTTGAGACCAACAAAGACATCCTCACGTCGATGGGATGCGACAATGGCTTAGGATCCTCAGCAGTCCAGACAGCTAAGGATGAGGAGTCGATTCCACCGAAGGAAGAAAGTAACCTCCCAAAGGTGACCGACAAAGGGATCGTCCAAAAGGCAATGAACAATCAGACAATACTCCCGCGAGCAAGGGCACAACTAAGACGTACAGTTGTTCCTCTCCACAGAGTATCAAGCAACAGAGCAACCAACTGCCACGGCTGGCATAGCAGCAAAAGATTGCGTTCCACAGGTGAAGCCACAGTGTCAAAAGGATTGTCCTCTCACACATCCAAAAAGAGACAGCCACAGAGACATTTCATAAAGGGTTTTACTAGGGCAAAGGAGACTGTTCTTCGTTACGTCCGGGGAGACAATAACCTCCCGATGGCAGTCAACAAAGAAACACAAAAGCGTTTCACCAAGCCGCGCGGAGATGTTCTCGTGCAAGAGAAATGTACCGATGAACTACGGTGCACAGCGTTCCAGACAACAAGGGACGATGACAAGCAAACACCATCAAGGGAAGATAGAGGATTCCCGAAGTTAACAGTCAAGGAGCTCTCTAAAGACGGACTAAGCAGTTGGGTGACTCCGCTACCAGTCCGTTCACCAAAAAGACGCCTCCTGAACAATAGAGAACCTGTCATCTCTAGGCTCACTTCGCTCCGCCGCAACCCACAAAGGGAGCCGGAGATCAAAAGCAACTTTGTGGCCTTCATCCAAAAGATATTCCTTAACAGCCACGCAAAGCCAGCACTTCTAATGAAGAAAGGTGAAGAATGTCGGTACCTCCAATCATCTGGGGCGTACCACCCTTAGGAACCCAATCAAATCCGGGTAGTGTTCAGCCCCAGCACTCACCTTCAGGGAGTTTCTCTGAGAGACGCCCTCTTTACTGGACTAGATTCGACAACCAGTATTCCAGAAGTGTTGTTCCGCTTCCGCAAGGAGCCAAACGCCATCTCCTTCTGCCGAACGCCAAGTGATAGAGCGACAAGCTACCACGACTGGCATACCTACAAGGGGATGCACTCTGTGGGTAAAACTACAGACAAAAAGACTGTTCTCTCACAAGGCTAAAAGGAAATAGTGCCAGAGACTTTTATACAAAGACATTGTGGTGCAACCAGCAAACCTGGAGCTGTGTATCCACCCTGCATCCTTTGCCAAAGAACCTTTGCCAAGGGACCTTGATACCAGTGATACCGGCCGGTGTCACATCGCTATGTGGACATGGACTCAAATTGGTGTTTCGAAACGCGTTGGAAGGTTTTTGGCCATTCAGGGACACCGTAGCAGTGCTATCCAGGCGGTGACGTCAGCGGAGGAGACGAGCGAAGGAAACTCTGTCGGCAACGAGTCCACGAGGATTGCAGGAGATCTCCCCGCATCAACAGACGTTTGTACCCCACGGCGAGCGGTGTTTCCTGTGTTAAAGACCCTAAACCTATTGCACATGTCCTACTCATGTCCGGTGAGTAGGATTTCAATTTTACCACGGCGGAGCAGCACAGCTTCCTTAAGCACAAGCGCTTGGAAGTTTTATATCTCATTGATCAATTGTTTTAATCAATTCACACCAAGTGTAATATTAACTGTTTTATTTAATAAATGCTCTTTATTATACATCATTACATGTTCTAGGGTAATACACTATTGCAGTGTTTTTTGTCTCTCTTTGTCTTCCCGTTCTGAGGTTTTTCAGCATAAGAAGTGAACTTTTGCACAAGACTCAGCTTCCATTCTACCCTCAGCGCCACAGGAGGTTCTCCCACACAGACTTCTTATCTGGTTGGAAGATACCAGATTAACCTTTCAGGCAGCTCAAGGACTACCTTCACCATACTCTGTATCACAGGTTTTGTTTATTGTTTGCATATCACTGTATATTGTTTGCACGAGCGCTATTTTGCACTTATTATTTTACCAAATCTGGGTAGTGTTCAGCCCCAGCACTCACCTTCAGGGAGTTTCTCTGAGAGACGCCCTCTTTACAGGACTAGATTCGACAACCAGTATTCCAGAAGTGTTGTTCCGCTTCCGCAAGGAGCCAAAAGCCATCTCCTTCTGCCGAACGCCAGGTGATAGAGCGACAAGCTACCACGACTGGCATACCTACAAGGGGATGCACTCTGTGGGTAAAACTACAGAGACAAAAAGACTGTTCTCTCACAAGGCTAAAAGGAAACAGTGCCAGAGACTTTTATACAAAGACATTGTGGTGCAACCAGCAAACCTGGAGCTGTGTATCCACCCTGCATCCTTTGCCAAAGAACCTTTGCCAAGGGACCTTGATACCAGTGATACCGGCCGGTGTCACATCGCTATGTGGACATGGACTCTTGCATTGTTTGAGAATGTGATGTTATCTTTGTTATGCATTGCACATATGTTCCACATATTCCAGTTATATAGTGGTATCTCCAGATACCAAACGGGGAGTGTTATGGAACAAGAATCACATTTCTGCCCGACCCCCCTTCTGCTTGTCAGCTCCTTAAGTTCAGCTGCAGGCATTTGTTCCACATACACACACCGTGCCTGTGTGATGTATCAATATGTTGCCCTTTCTGCCTGTGAGCAGGCAGACAGTGAGTTGCTACAGCAACCTCTGAGCTTCTCAGTATGGGCTACTCTGCCCCCCTCCTGTTTGTTCAAGATGGTCTGTCCCAAGGCTATTCCCTTTACCCACATTGCTCCTCACTTCCTTTCCACCCTAGATCACAGTGAGTACAGACCTGTCTGCATCCACCCCTGGTAAGGCCTTTCTCTCTTACCATAGTCTAACCCCATAGAAGCATCCCACATAGAGAAGCACTCTCTGCCTACACTACGCCCACAAGTTCCTGTGTTTTCTAATCCTGCAATAAAGTTAAGAAAGACATTAAGGACTTGTCATGCTTTGGAAGAGGGAAGACATGAGTTGAGCTTACTGGAACTATTCATACATCATTCGTGACCCTGGTTCCAGGAAAGCAGCCATCTTTAATTTGGGGAAACCTTCGGGCGTGTGGGGGGAATGGCGTCGCTGCCAGCCGCTTCTGCGCATGTTTGGCGTCCGTCAGCGCGCCATCACAACTGCGCATGCGCGGCATGGCAGCGGGGAACGGCGGCCGTTAGGAGCGGCGGCGATGATCGGCCATGTGAGGGGGAGCGGCGCCCGTTACAGCAGCAGGCGTGTGGGGGGGCGGCGCTGGAGAGATGGAGACGTCACTTCCGTTTCACATGTCGTCTCCATCTCTCCAGTTTTGCCCCATCAGAATAGGTACCACTAAAGAAGTTTCACTTCAAAATACACCCACAATATATATAAAAATACACCCCCATACATATAAAAATACACTAACCCCATTACATATAAAAAATACACTAACCCCATTACATATAAAAATACACTAACCCCATTACATATAAAGATACACTAACCCCATTACATATAAAATACACCCATATGTATATAAACATACACTAACCCCATTACATATAAAAATACACTAACCCCATTACATATAAAAATACACTAACCCCATTACATATAAAAATACACTAACCCTATACATATAAAAATACACTAACCCCATTACATATAAAAATACACTAACCCCATTACATATAAAAATACACCCCAATATATATAAAAATACACTAACCCCATTACATATAAAAATACACCCCAATATATATAAAAATACACTAACCCCATTACATATAAAAATACACCCCAATATATATATAAATACACTAACCCCATTACATATCAAAATACACCCCAATATATATAAAAATATACTAACCCCAATATATATAAAAATATACTAACCCCATTACATATAAAAATACACTAACCCCAATATATATAAAAATATACTAACCCCATTACATATAAAAATACACTAACCCCATACATATAAAAATACACTAACCCCAATATATATAAAAATACACTAACACCATTATATATAAAAATACACTAACCCCATTACATATAAAAATACACTAACCCCATTACATATAAAGATACACTAACCCTATACATATAAAAATACACTAACCCCATTACATATAAAAATACACTAATCCCATTACATATAAAAAATACACTAACCCCATCTTATACTATATTAGTGAAAGCACTGTATGTTTGCCTGCCTGCCTGGATGTCCGGTGTCCCTAGCGGCAATCTCATTGGTCCCTTGGGCCGCCCGCCCCCGCACACCTCTCATTGGCCTCACACACTCACACCACCCCCCTTGGCCCGCCCCCCACACCTCTCATTGGCCTGAGGCGGAGTGACGGGCCAAAGGTCCACAAAAAAAAAAAAAAAACACACACAGTGTCACACACACACACACACACACAGTGTCACACACACACACACACAGTGTCACACACACACACACACACACACACACACACACACACACACACACGCGGTGTTACATACATTAGCGGGGCTCACAGTGTTAGCAGCACATCTCCCGCTCTCTTCCCCACCGGTCCCGGAGGCTCCGCCTCTTCCTCCGCCTCTCCCTGTTTCCCGCGCTTTCACCCCCCCCCCCCTCCACTTGGGAGCGGCCGGACGGGTGAGTGAGCGGTCTTCACGTCCCCTCACCCCCCTTCACCTCTCCTCACTCACTTCCCCTCCACCCCCCCGGCGCCGCTACAGTCAGCGGGGGAGCGGAGTGATCACCTCCCCTCACTCACTTCCCCTCCACCCCCCCGGCGCCGCTACACTCAGCGGGGGAGCGGAGTGATCACCTCCCCTCACTCACTTCCCCTCCACCCCCCCCCCCCCGCCGCCGCTACACTCAGCGGGGGAGCGGAGTGATCACCTCCCCTCACTCACTTCCCCTCCACCCCCCCGGCGCCGCTACACTCAGCGGGGGAGCGGAGTGATCACCTCCCCTCACTCACTTCCCCTCCAACCCCCCCCGGCGCCGCTACACTCAGCGGGGGAGCGGAGTGATCACCTCCCCTCACTCACTTCCCCTCCACCCCCCCGGCGCCGTTACAGTCAGCGGGGGAGCGGCCACAACACGCTGCCTCCCGCCTCAGATCCACGTGGGAGCTGCCGGACGCGTGAGTGAGCGGCCATCACCTCCCCTCACCCACCCCTCACTACACTTCCCCTCCCTTCCACATCCCCTCCACCTCCCCTCACCCACCCCTCACTACACTTCCCCTCCCTTCCACATCCCCTCCACCTCCCCCCCCCTTAACCTTCCCTCCACCCCCCCTTAACCTCCCCTCCACCCCCCCCTTCACATCCGCTCCACCACCCCCTTCACCTCCCCTCCACCCCCCCCCCTTCACCTCCCCTCCACCCCACCTTCACCCCCACCTTCACCCCCCTTCACCTTCCCTTCACCCCCACCTTCACCCCCCTTCACTCCCCCTTACAACCTCCCACCACCTCCCCCCCTTCCCACCACCTCCCCCCTCTTCCCACCACCTCCCCCCCCTTTCCCACCTTCCCACCACCTTCCCACCACCTCCCCCCCCTTCCCACCACCTCCCCCCCCTTCCCACCACCTCCCCCCCTTCCCACCACCTCCCCCCTCCTCCCCCCTTCCCACCACTTCCCCCCTTCCCACCACCTCCCCCCTTCCCACCACCTCCCCCCTTCCCCTCCTCCATCTCCCCCTTCCCCTCCTCCATCTCCCCCCTTCCCCTCCTCCACCTCCCCCCTCCTCCACCTCCCCCCTTCCCTTCCTACACCTCCCCCCTTCCCCTCCTCACCTCCCCCCTTACCCTCCTCACTTCCCCCCTTACCCTCCTCACTTTACCCTTTACCTTACCCACCTCCCCTCTTCCCCCCCTCCACCCCTCTTTCCCCCCTTTCCCTCCTCCCCCACCTTTCCCCCTCCCCCACCTTTACCCCCTTCACCCTTACCTCCCCCCCTTCACCCTTTCCCCTCCCCTCCCCCCCCACCTCCCTCTTCCCCCTTCCTCTCCTCCACCTCCCCCTTCCTCCCTTCACCCCCCCTTCACCTCCTGTCACCACCCCCCCCCCCTTCGCCTCCTGTCACCCCCCCCCCTCCCTTCACCTCCTGTCACTCCCTTCACCTCCCGGCAACCCCCTCCACCTCCCGTCACCCCCCCTTCACCTCTCCCCCTTCACCTCCCCTCACCCCCCCTTCACCTCCCCTCCGCCCCCCCTTCACCTCCCCTCACCTCCCCTCCGCCCCCCTTCACCTCCCCTCACCACCCCTCCGACCTCACCTCCCCTCCTTCAACGCCTTTCGCCCGCCCACCGCTCACACCCCTGCGCCACACAGCCGCCGCACACACTCAACAGACCTGCCACACTCGACACACACCCGCCGCCTCCCACACACTCGACACACACCTGGCGCATCCTGCCCCTACGCAACAATATCACTGACCAGCTGTCACCCGCACTCGCCACACACCCGCCGCCTCACACCCTAGCAGGACCCCGACTCACAGCCAGCACTCACTACCCACCCGCCGCCTCACACACGCTCACACCCTAGCAGGACACACGCCTCACATTTTCACATCACTTATGTCACCAAAATATACATTGTACTGTGGTGTGTTTACAATAAACCATTTTTATACAACATCGTATTACATTTTCTTCCATCTTTCTTTTCAACATTATTATCCAACCTTTACAACAAATAGTCACCTATTGTTCCACCATTTATAAATAATACTACCTATTACGCATTTACATCCCGGGCAACGCCGGGTCTCTCAGCTAGTTACATATAAAAATACACTAACCCCATTACATATAAAAATACACTAACCCCATTACATATAAAAATACACTAACGCCATAACATATAAAAATACACCCACATTTCTTTATAAACACAGGATTGAAGTGGGGGGGGTCTCTGGAGCTGAACCCGTTAATTTCAGCCCCAAAGATACAGCCGGAGTCAGGGGGCGCCGGTAGCAGCACGGCTAGCAGGGATTACGTCATGGCGGCGTTTCAAAGCCCCCGCCCAGCGAGCCAATAGAACGTCAGAACATCACCAGGTTCCGTTTCCTATCGGCCGACGTGACGCGGGAGCTTTAAACTTTGCAGAGATACCAGCGCCCCCTTCAGAGGTCTGAGCAGGGGGTCCCCAGAGCTGAAATTATTGGGGTTCAGCTCCTGAGACTCTGCTTCAAATCTGTTAAACAATAATAATCATTTAAATGCATGAATTGCTCCTTTAAGGGTCCCATGTAATTCTAATTGCACCTGCTAATTATTGTTCTTCCCCTTTATCTATGTGGCTAAAGATAGCAGCACAATTAGGATAAATAAGAAAGCATGTTTTATAAAAGTGTAGATAGACCATGTTCTTGCTTATAGAAGAGACTTCACACTCTTAGCACAACAGACTTTAGGGAAAGCGCTTAACCTCCCAGAGTATTTATTTTCAAACTTTAGCCAGTTTAAAAAAATCACAAAATGTTTAATCCAACATTTCCTTGAACATTTGCAGAGGAAAAGAACAATGCTGCCAGAAGCCCTCTCTTTCATATTTATGTTGCCAGAAGCCCTCTCTTTCATATTTATGTTGCCAGAAGCCCTCTCTTTCATATTTATGTTGCCAGAAGCCCTCTCTTTCATATTTATGTTGCCAGAAGCCCTCTCTTTCATATTTATGTTGCCAGAAGCCCTCTCTTTCATATTTATGTTGCCAGAAGCCCTCTCTTTCAATATTTATGTTGCCAGAAGCCCTCTCTTTCATATTTATGTTGCCAGAAGCCCTCTCTTTCATATTTATGTTGCCAGAAGCCCTCTCTTTCATATTTATGTTGCCAGAAGCCCTCTCTTTCATATTCATGTTGCCAGAAGCCCTCTCTTTCATATTTATGCTGCCAGAAGCCCTCTCTTTCATATTTATGCTGCCAGAAGCCCTCTCTTTCATATTTATGCTGCCAGAAGCCCTCTCTTTCATATTTATGCTGCCAGATTCCCTCTCTTTCATATTTATGCTGCCAGAAGCCCTCTCTTTCATATTTATGCTGCCAGATTCCCTCTCTTTCATATTTATGTTGCCAGATTCCCTCTCTTTCATATTTATGTTGCCAGAAGCCCTCTCTTTCATATTTATGTTGCCAGATGCCCTCTTTCATATTTATGTTGCCAGAAGCCCTCTCTTTCATATTTATGCTGCCAGAAGCCCTCTCTTTCATATTTATGTTGCCAGAAGCCCTCTCTTTCATATTTATGCTGCCAGAAGCCCTCTCTTTCATATTTATGTTGCCAGATTCCCTCTCTTTCATATTTATGTTGCCAGAAGCCCTCTCTTTCATATTTATGTTGCCAGAAGCCCCCTCTTTCATATTTATGTTGCCAGATTCCCTCTCTTTCATATTTATGCTGCCAGAAGCCCTCTCTTTCATATTTATGTTGCCAGAAGCCCTCTCTTTCATATTTATGTTGCCAGATTCCCTCTCTTTCATATTTATGTTGCCAGAAGCCCTCTCTTTCATATTTATGTTGCCAGATTCCCTCTCTTTCATATTTATGTTGCCAGAAGCCCTCTCTTTCATATTTATGTTGCCAGATTCCCTCTCTTTCATATTTATGTTGCCAGAAGCCCTCTCTTTCATATTTATGTTGCCAGAAGCCCTCTCTTTCATATTTATGTTGCCAGATTCCCTCTCTTTCATATTTATGCTGCCAGAAGCCCTCTCTTTCATATTTATGTTGCCAGATTCCCTCTCTTTCATATTTATGTTGCCAGAAGCCCTCTCTTTCATATTTATGTTGCCAGAAGCCCTCTCTTTCATATTTATGTTGCCAGATTCCCTCTCTTTCATATTTATGCTGCCAGAAGCCCTCTCTTTCATATTTATGTTGCCAGATTCCCTCTCTTTCATATTTATGCTGCCAGAAGCCCTCTCTTTCATATTTATGTTGCCAGAAGCCCTCTCTTTCATATTTATGCTGCCAGACGCCCTCTCTTTCATATTTATGTTGCCAGATTCCCTCTCTTTCATATTTATGTTGCCAGAAGCCCTCTCTTTCATATTTATGTTGCCAGAAGCCCTCTCTTTCATATTTATGTTGCCAGAAGCCCTCTCTTTCATATTTATGTTGCCAGACGCCCTCTCTTTCATATTTATGTTGCCAGATTCCCTCTCTTTCATATTTATGTTGCCAGAAGCCCTCTCTTTCATATTTATGTTGCCAGAAGCCCTCTCTTTCATATTTATGTTGCCAGATTCCCTCTCTTTCATATTTATGCTGCCAGAAGCCCTCTCTTTCATATTTATGTTGCCAGAAGCCCTCTCTTTCATATTTATGTTGCCAGAAGCCCTCTCTTTCATATTTATGTTGTCAGAAGCCCTCTCTTTCATATTTATGTTGCCAGAAGCCCTCTCTTTCATATTTATGTTGTCAGAAGCCCTCTCTTTCATATTTATGTTGCCAGAAGCCCTCTCTTTCATATTTATGTTGCCAGAAGCCCTCTCTTTCAATATTTATGTTGCCAGAACCCCTCTCTTTCATATTTATGTTGCCAGAAGCCCTCTCTTTCATATTTATGTTGCCAGAAGCCCTCTCTTTCATATTTATGCTGCCAGAAGCCCTCTTTCATATTTATGCTGCCAGAAGCCCTCTCTTTCATATTTATGCTGCCAGAAGCCCTCTCTTTCATATTTATGTTGCCAGATGCCCTCTCTTTCATATTTATGTTGCCAGATGCCCTCTCTTTCATATTTATGTTGCCAGATGCCCTCTCTTTCATATTTATGTTGCCAGATGCCCTCTCTTTCATATTTATGCTGCCAGATGCCCTCTCTTTCATATTTATGCTGCCAGAAGCCCCCTCTTTCATATTTATGTTGCCAGAAGCCCTCTCTTTCATATTTATGCTGCCAGAAGCCCTCTCTTTCATATTTATGTTGCCAGAAGCCCTCTCTTTCATATTTATGCTGCCAGAAGCCCTCTCTTTCATATTTATGTTGTCAGAAGCCCTCTCTTTCATATTTATGTTGCCAGAAGCCCTCTCTTTCATATTTATGTTGCCAGAAGCCCTCTCTTTCATATTTATGTTGCCAGAACCCCTCTCTTTCATATTTATGTTGCCAGAAGCCCTCTCTTTCATATTTATGTTGCCAGATGCCCTCTTTCATATTTATGTTGCCAGAAGCCCTCTCTTTCATATTTATGCTGCCAGAAGCCCTCTCTTTCATATTTATGTTGCCAGAAGCCCTCTCTTTCATATTTATGCTGCCAGAAGCCCTCTCTTTCATATTTATGTTGCCAGATTCCCTCTCTTTCATATTTATGTTGCCAGAAGCCCTCTCTTTCATATTTATGTTGCCAGAAGCCCCCTCTTTCATATTTATGTTGCCAGATTCCCTCTCTTTCATATTTATGCTGCCAGAAGCCCTCTCTTTCATATTTATGTTGCCAGAAGCCCTCTCTTTCATATTTATGTTGCCAGATTCCCTCTCTTTCATATTTATGTTGCCAGAAGCCCTCTCTTTCATATTTATGTTGCCAGATTCCCTCTCTTTCATATTTATGTTGCCAGAAGCCCTCTCTTTCATATTTATGTTGCCAGATTCCCTCTCTTTCATATTTATGTTGCCAGAAGCCCTCTCTTTCATATTTATGTTGCCAGAAGCCCTCTCTTTCATATTTATGTTGCCAGATTCCCTCTTTCATATTTATGCTGCCAGAAGCCCTCTCTTTCATATTTATGTTGCCAGATTCCCTCTCTTTCATATTTATGTTGCCAGAAGCCCTCTCTTTCATATTTATGTTGCCAGAAGCCCTCTCTTTCATATTTATGTTGCCAGATTCCCTCTCTTTCATATTTATGCTGCCAGAAGCCCTCTCTTTCATATTTATGTTGCCAGATTCCCTCTCTTTCATATTTATGCTGCCAGAAGCCCTCTCTTTCATATTTATGTTGCCAGAAGCCCTCTCTTTCATATTTATGCTGCCAGACGCCCTCTCTTTCATATTTATGTTGCCAGATTCCCTCTCTTTCATATTTATGTTGCCAGAAGCCCTCTCTTTCATATTTATGTTGCCAGAAGCCCTCTCTTTCATATTTATGTTGCCAGAAGCCCTCTCTTTCATATTTATGTTGCCAGACGCCCTCTCTTTCATATTTATGTTGCCAGATTCCCTCTCTTTCATATTTATGTTGCCAGAAGCCCTCTCTTTCATATTTATGTTGCCAGAAGCCCTCTCTTTCATATTTATGTTGCCAGATTCCCTCTCTTTCATATTTATGCTGCCAGAAGCCCTCTCTTTCATATTTATGTTGCCAGAAGCCCTCTCTTTCATATTTATGTTGCCAGAAGCCCTCTCTTTCATATTTATGTTGTCAGAAGCCCTCTCTTTCATATTTATGTTGCCAGAAGCCCTCTCTTTCATATTTATGTTGTCAGAAGCCCTCTCTTTCATATTTATGTTGCCAGAAGCCCTCTCTTTCATATTTATGTTGCCAGAAGCCCTCTCTTTCAATATTTATGTTGCCAGAACCCCTCTCTTTCATATTTATGTTGCCAGAAGCCCTCTCTTTCATATTTATGTTGCCAGAAGCCCTCTCTTTCATATTTATGCTGCCAGAAGCCCTCTTTCATATTTATGCTGCCAGAAGCCCTCTCTTTCATATTTATGCTGCCAGAAGCCCTCTCTTTCATATTTATGTTGCCAGATGCCCTCTCTTTCATATTTATGTTGCCAGATGCCCTCTCTTTCATATTTATGTTGCCAGATGCCCTCTCTTTCATATTTATGTTGCCAGATGCCCTCTCTTTCATATTTATGCTGCCAGATGCCCTCTCTTTCATATTTATGCTGCCAGAAGCCCCCTCTTTCATATTTATGTTGCCAGAAGCCCTCTCTTTCATATTTATGCTGCCAGAAGCCCTCTCTTTCATATTTATGTTGCCAGAAGCCCTCTCTTTCATATTTATGCTGCCAGAAGCCCTCTCTTTCATATTTATGTTGTCAGAAGCCCTCTCTTTCATATTTATGTTGCCAGAAGCCCTCTCTTTCATATTTATGTTGCCAGAAGCCCTCTCTTTCATATTTATGTTGCCAGAACCCCTCTCTTTCATATTTATGTTGCCAGAAGCCCTCTCTTTCATATTTATGTTGCCAGATGCCCTCTTTCATATTTATGTTGCCAGAAGCCCTCTCTTTCATATTTATGCTGCCAGAAGCCCTCTCTTTCATATTTATGCTGCCAGAAGCCCTCTCTTTCATATTTATGCTGCCAGAAGCCCTCTCTTTCATATTTATGTTGCCAGACGCCCTCTCTTTCAATATTTATGTTGCCAGAACCCCTCTCTTTCATATTTATGTTGCCAGAAGCCCTCTCTTTCAATATTTATGTTGCCAGAACCCCTCTCTTTCATATTTATGTTGCCAGAAGCCCTCTCTTTCATATTTATGTTGCCAGAAGCCCTCTCTTTCATATTTATGTTGCCAGAAGCCCTCTCTTTCATATTCATGTTGCCAGAAGCCCTCTCTTTCATATTTATGCTGCCAGAAGCCCTCTCTTTCATATTTATGTTGCCAGAAGCCCTCTCTTTCATATTTATGCTGCCAGAAGCCCTCTCTTTCATATTTATGCTGCCAGATTCCCTCTCTTTCATATTTATGCTGCCAGAAGCCCTCTCTTTCATATTTATGCTGCCAGATTCCCTCTCTTTCATATTTATGTTGCCAGATTCCCTCTCTTTCATATTTATGTTGCCAGAAGCCCTCTCTTTCATATTTATGTTGCCAGATGCCCTCTTTCATATTTATGTTGCCAGAAGCCCTCTCTTTCATATTTATGCTGCCAGAAGCCCTCTCTTTCATATTTATGTTGCCAGAAGCCCTCTCTTTCATATTTATGCTGCCAGAAGCCCTCTCTTTCATATTTATGTTGCCAGATTCCCTCTCTTTCATATTTATGTTGCCAGAAGCCCTCTCTTTCATATTTATGTTGCCAGAAGCCCCCTCTTTCATATTTATGTTGCCAGATTCCCTCTCTTTCATATTTATGCTGCCAGAAGCCCTCTCTTTCATATTTATGTTGCCAGAAGCCCTCTCTTTCATATTTATGTTGCCAGATTCCCTCTCTTTCATATTTATGTTGCCAGAAGCCCTCTCTTTCATATTTATGTTGCCAGATTCCCTCTCTTTCATATTTATGTTGCCAGAAGCCCTCTCTTTCATATTTATGTTGCCAGATTCCCTCTCTTTCATATTTATGTTGCCAGAAGCCCTCTCTTTCATATTTATGTTGCCAGAAGCCCTCTCTTTCATATTTATGTTGCCAGATTCCCTCTCTTTCATATTTATGCTGCCAGAAGCCCTCTCTTTCATATTTATGTTGCCAGATTCCCTCTCTTTCATATTTATGTTGCCAGAAGCCCTCTCTTTCATATTTATGTTGCCAGAAGCCCTCTCTTTCATATTTATGTTGCCAGATTCCCTCTCTTTCATATTTATGCTGCCAGAAGCCCTCTCTTTCATATTTATGTTGCCAGATTCCCTCTCTTTCATATTTATGCTGCCAGAAGCCCTCTCTTTCATATTTATGTTGCCAGAAGCCCTCTCTTTCATATTTATGCTGCCAGACGCCCTCTCTTTCATATTTATGTTGCCAGATTCCCTCTCTTTCATATTTATGTTGCCAGAAGCCCTCTCTTTCATATTTATGTTGCCAGAAGCCCTCTCTTTCATATTTATGTTGCCAGAAGCCCTCTCTTTCATATTTATGTTGCCAGACGCCCTCTCTTTCATATTTATGTTGCCAGATTCCCTCTCTTTCATATTTATGTTGCCAGAAGCCCTCTCTTTCATATTTATGTTGCCAGAAGCCCTCTCTTTCATATTTATGTTGCCAGATTCCCTCTCTTTCATATTTATGCTGCCAGAAGCCCTCTCTTTCATATTTATGTTGCCAGAAGCCCTCTCTTTCATATTTATGTTGCCAGAAGCCCTCTCTTTCATATTTATGTTGTCAGAAGCCCTCTCTTTCATATTTATGTTGCCAGAAGCCCTCTCTTTCATATTTATGTTGTCAGAAGCCCTCTCTTTCATATTTATGTTGCCAGAAGCCCTCTCTTTCATATTTATGTTGCCAGAAGCCCTCTCTTTCAATATTTATGTTGCCAGAACCCCTCTCTTTCATATTTATGTTGCCAGAAGCCCTCTCTTTCATATTTATGTTGCCAGAAGCCCTCTCTTTCATATTTATGCTGCCAGAAGCCCTCTTTCATATTTATGCTGCCAGAAGCCCTCTCTTTCATATTTATGCTGCCAGAAGCCCTCTCTTTCATATTTATGTTGCCAGATGCCCTCTCTTTCATATTTATGTTGCCAGATGCCCTCTCTTTCATATTTATGTTGCCAGATGCCCTCTCTTTCATATTTATGTTGCCAGATGCCCTCTCTTTCATATTTATGCTGCCAGATGCCCTCTCTTTCATATTTATGCTGCCAGAAGCCCCCTCTTTCATATTTATGTTGCCAGAAGCCCTCTCTTTCATATTTATGCTGCCAGAAGCCCTCTCTTTCATATTTATGTTGCCAGAAGCCCTCTCTTTCATATTTATGCTGCCAGAAGCCCTCTCTTTCATATTTATGTTGTCAGAAGCCCTCTCTTTCATATTTATGTTGCCAGAAGCCCTCTCTTTCATATTTATGTTGCCAGAAGCCCTCTCTTTCATATTTATGTTGCCAGAACCCCTCTCTTTCATATTTATGTTGCCAGAAGCCCTCTCTTTCATATTTATGTTGCCAGATGCCCTCTTTCATATTTATGTTGCCAGAAGCCCTCTCTTTCATATTTATGCTGCCAGAAGCCCTCTCTTTCATATTTATGTTGCCAGAAGCCCTCTCTTTCATATTTATGCTGCCAGAAGCCCTCTCTTTCATATTTATGTTGCCAGAAGCCCTCTCTTTCATATTTATGCTGCCAGAAGCCCTCTCTTTCATATTTATGTTGCCAGATTCCCTCTCTTTCATATTTATGTTGCCAGAAGCCCTCTCTTTCATATTTATGTTGCCAGAAGCCCCCTCTTTCATATTTATGTTGCCAGATTCCCTCTCTTTCATATTTATGCTGCCAGAAGCCCTCTCTTTCATATTTATGTTGCCAGAAGCCCTCTCTTTCATATTTATGTTGCCAGATTCCCTCTCTTTCATATTTATGTTGCCAGAAGCCCTCTCTTTCATATTTATGTTGCCAGATTCCCTCTCTTTCATATTTATGTTGCCAGAAGCCCTCTCTTTCATATTTATGTTGCCAGATTCCCTCTCTTTCATATTTATGTTGCCAGAAGCCCTCTCTTTCATATTTATGTTGCCAGAAGCCCTCTCTTTCATATTTATGTTGCCAGATTCCCTCTCTTTCATATTTATGCTGCCAGAAGCCCTCTCTTTCATATTTATGTTGCCAGATTCCCTCTCTTTCATATTTATGTTGCCAGAAGCCCTCTCTTTCATATTTATGTTGCCAGAAGCCCTCTCTTTCATATTTATGTTGCCAGATTCCCTCTCTTTCATATTTATGCTGCCAGAAGCCCTCTCTTTCATATTTATGTTGCCAGATTCCCTCTCTTTCATATTTATGCTGCCAGAAGCCCTCTCTTTC
Source organism: Ascaphus truei (assembly GCF_040206685.1). Lineage (NCBI taxonomy): Eukaryota > Metazoa > Chordata > Amphibia > Anura > Ascaphidae > Ascaphus > Ascaphus truei. The sequence goes on along the minus strand of NW_027454631.1, from coordinate 41,077 downwards.
ATATTTATGTTGCCAGAAGCCCTCTCTTTCATATTTATGCTGCCAGACGCCCTCTCTTTCATATTTATGTTGCCAGATTCCCTCTCTTTCATATTTATGTTGCCAGAAGCCCTCTCTTTCATATTTATGTTGCCAGAAGCCCTCTCTTTCATATTTATGTTGCCAGAAGCCCTCTCTTTCATATTTATGTTGCCAGACGCCCTCTCTTTCATATTTATGTTGCCAGATTCCCTCTCTTTCATATTTATGTTGCCAGAAGCCCTCTCTTTCATATTTATGTTGCCAGATTCCCTCTCTTTCATATTTATGTTGCCAGAAGCCCTCTCTTTCATATTTATGTTGCCAGATTCCCTCTCTTTCATATTTATGTTGCCAGAAGCCCTCTCTTTCATATTTATGTTGCCAGATTCCCTCTCTTTCATATTTATGTTGCCAGAAGCCCTCTCTTTCATATTTATGTTGCCAGAAGCCCTCTCTTTCATATTTATGTTGCCAGATTCCCTCTCTTTCATATTTATGCTGCCAGAAGCCCTCTCTTTCATATTTATGTTGCCAGATTCCCTCTCTTTCATATTTATGTTGCCAGAAGCCCTCTCTTTCATATTTATGTTGCCAGAAGCCCTCTCTTTCATATTTATGTTGCCAGATTCCCTCTCTTTCATATTTATGCTGCCAGAAGCCCTCTCTTTCATATTTATGTTGCCAGATTCCCTCTCTTTCATATTTATGCTGCCAGAAGCCCTCTCTTTCATATTTATGTTGCCAGAAGCCCTCTCTTTCATATTTATGCTGCCAGACGCCCTCTCTTTCATATTTATGTTGCCAGATTCCCTCTCTTTCATATTTATGTTGCCAGAAGCCCTCTCTTTCATATTTATGTTGCCAGAAGCCCTCTCTTTCATATTTATGTTGCCAGAAGCCCTCTCTTTCATATTTATGTTGCCAGACGCCCTCTCTTTCATATTTATGTTGCCAGATTCCCTCTCTTTCATATTTATGTTGCCAGAAGCCCTCTCTTTCATATTTATGTTGCCAGAAGCCCTCTCTTTCATATTTATGTTGCCAGATTCCCTCTCTTTCATATTTATGCTGCCAGAAGCCCTCTCTTTCATATTTATGTTGCCAGAAGCCCTCTCTTTCATATTTATGTTGCCAGAAGCCCTCTCTTTCATATTTATGTTGTCAGAAGCCCTCTCTTTCATATTTATGTTGCCAGAAGCCCTCTCTTTCATATTTATGTTGTCAGAAGCCCTCTCTTTCATATTTATGTTGCCAGAAGCCCTCTCTTTCATATTTATGTTGCCAGAAGCCCTCTCTTTCAATATTTATGTTGCCAGAACCCCTCTCTTTCATATTTATGTTGCCAGAAGCCCTCTCTTTCATATTTATGTTGCCAGAAGCCCTCTCTTTCATATTTATGCTGCCAGAAGCCCTCTCTTTCATATTTATGCTGCCAGAAGCCCTCTCTTTCATATTTATGTTGCCAGATGCCCTCTCTTTCATATTTATGTTGCCAGATGCCCTCTCTTTCATATTTATGTTGCCAGATGCCCTCTCTTTCATATTTATGTTGCCAGATGCCCTCTCTTTCATATTTATGCTGCCAGATGCCCTCTCTTTCATATTTATGCTGCCAGAAGCCCCCTCTTTCATATTTATGTTGCCAGAAGCCCTCTCTTTCATATTTATGCTGCCAGAAGCCCTCTCTTTCATATTTATGTTGCCAGAAGCCCTCTCTTTCATATTTATGCTGCCAGAAGCCCTCTCTTTCATATTTATGTTGTCAGAAGCCCTCTCTTTCATATTTATGTTGCCAGAAGCCCTCTCTTTCATATTTATGTTGCCAGAAGCCCTCTCTTTCATATTTATGTTGCCAGAACCCCTCTCTTTCATATTTATGTTGCCAGAAGCCCTCTCTTTCATATTTATGTTGCCAGATGCCCTCTTTCATATTTATGTTGCCAGAAGCCCTCTCTTTCATATTTATGCTGCCAGAAGCCCTCTCTTTCATATTTATGCTGCCAGAAGCCCTCTCTTTCATATTTATGCTGCCAGAAGCCCTCTCTTTCATATTTATGTTGCCAGACGCCCTCTCTTTCAATATTTATGTTGCCAGAACCCCTCTCTTTCATATTTATGTTGCCAGAAGCCCTCTCTTTCAATATTTATGTTGCCAGAACCCCTCTCTTTCATATTTATGTTGCCAGAAGCCCTCTCTTTCATATTTATGTTGCCAGAACCCCTCTCTTTCATATTTATGTTGCCAGAAGCCCTCTCTTTCAATATTTATGTTGCCAGAACCCCTCTCTTTCATATTTATGTTGCCAGAAGCCCTCTCTTTCATATTTATGTTGCCAGAACCCCTCTCTTTCATATTTATGTTGCCAGAAGCCCTCTCTTTCATATTTATGTTGCCAGAACCCCTCTCTTTCATATTTATGCTGCCAGAAGCCCTCTCTTTCATATATATGTTGCCAGAAGCCCTCTCTTTCATATTTATGCTGCCAGAAGCCCTCTTTCATATTTATGTTGCCAGAACCCCTCTCTTTCATATTTATGTTGCCAGAAGCCCTCTCTTTCATATTTATGTTGCCAGAACCCCTCTCTTTCATATTTATGTTGCCAGAAGCCCTCTCTTTCATATTTATGCTGCCAGACGCCCTCTCTTTCATATTTATGTTGCCAGAACCCCTCTCTTTCATATTTATGTTGCCAGACGCCCTCTCTTTCATATTTATGCTGCCAGAAGCCCTCTCTTTCATATTTATGTTGCCAGAAGCCCTCTCTTTCATATTTATGCTGCCAGACGCCCTCTCTTTCATATTTATGCTGCCAGAAGCCCTCTCTTTCATATTTATGTTGCCAGAAGCCCTCTCTTTCATATTTATGTTGCCAGACGCCCTCTCTTTCAATATTCATGTTGCCAGAAGCCCTCTCTTTCATATTTATGCTGCCAGAAGCCCTCTCTTTCATATTTATGCTGCCAGAAGCCCTCTCTTTCATATTTATGCTGCCAGAATCCCTCTCTTTCATATTTATGCTGCCAGAAGCCCTCTCTTTCATATTTATGCTGCCAGAAGCCCTCTCTTTCATATTTATGCTGCCAGAAGCCCTCTCTTTCAATATTTATGTTGCCAGAAGCCCTCTCTTTCATATTTATGCTGCCAGAACCCCTCTCTTTCATATTTATGTTGCCAGAAGCCCTCTCTTTCATATTTATGCTGCCAGAACCCCTCTCTTTCATATTTATGTTGCCAGAAGCCCTCTCTTTCATATTTATGCTGCCAGAAGCCCTCTCTTTCATATTTATGCTGCCAGAACCCCTCTCTTTCATATTTATGCTGCCAGAAGCCCTCTCTTTCATATTTATGTTGCCAGAAGCCCTCTCTTTCATATTTATGTTGCCAGAACCCCTCTCTTTCATATTTATGTTGCCAGAACCCCTCTCTTTCATATTTATGTTGCCAGATGCCCTCTCTTTCATATTTATGTTGCCAGAACCCCTCTCTTTCATATTTATGCTGCCAGAAGCCCTCTCTTTCATATTTATGTTGCCAGAACCCCTCTTTCATATTTATGTTGCCAGAAGCCCTCTCTTTCATATTTATGTTGCCAGAAGCCCTCTCTTTCATATTTATGTTGCCAGAACCCCTCTCTTTCATATTTATGCTGCCAGAAGCCCTCTCTTTCATATATATGTTGCCAGAAGCCCTCTCTTTCATATTTATGCTGCCAGAAGCCCTCTCTTTCATATTTATGTTGCCAGAAGCCCTCTCTTTCATATTTATGTTGCCAGAAGCCCTCTCTTTCATATTTATGTTGCCAGAACCCCTCTCTTTCATATTTATGTTGCCAGAAGCCCTCTCTTTCATATTTATGTTGCCAGAAGCCCTCTCTTTCATATTTATGTTGCCAGAACCCCTCTCTTTCATATTTATGTTGCCAGAAGCCCTCTCTTTCATATTTATGTTGCCAGAACCCCTCTCTTTCATATTTATGCTGCCAGACGCCCTCTCTTTCATATTTATGTTGCCAGAACCCCTCTCTTTCATATTTATGCTGCCAGACGCCCTCTCTTTCATATTTATGCTGCCAGAAGCCCTCTCTTTCATATTTATGTTGCCAGAAGCCCTCTCTTTCATATTTATGTTGCCAGACGCCCTCTCTTTCAATATTCATGTTGCCAGAAGCCCTCTCTTTCAATATTTATGTTGCCAGAAGCCCTCTCTTTCATATTTATGCTGCCAGAAGCCCTCTCTTTCATATTTATGCTGCCAGAATCCCTCTCTTTCATATTTATGCTGCCAGAAGCCCTCTCTTTCATATTTATGCTGCCAGAAGCCCTCTCTTTCATATTTATGCTGCCAGAAGCCCTCTCTTTCAATATTTATGTTGCCAGAAGCCCTCTCTTTCATATTTATGCTGCCAGAACCCCTCTCTTTCATATTTATGTTGCCAGAAGCCCTCTCTTTCATATTTATGCTGCCAGAACCCCTCTCTTTCATATTTATGTTGCCAGAAGCCCTCTCTTTCATATTTATGCTGCCAGAAGCCCTCTCTTTCATATTTATGCTGCCAGAACCCCTCTCTTTCATATTTATGCTGCCAGAAGCCCTCTCTTTCATATTTATGTTGCCAGAAGCCCTCTCTTTCATATTTGTTGCCAGAACCCCTCTCTTTCATATTTATGTTGCCAGAACCCCTCTCTTTCATATTTATGTTGCCAGATGCCCTCTCTTTCATATTTATGTTGCCAGAACCCCTCTCTTTCATATTTATGCTGCCAGAAGCCCTCTCTTTCATATTTATGTTGCCAGAACCCCTCTCTTTCATATTTATGTTGCCAGAAGCCCTCTCTTTCATATTTATGTTGCCAGAAGCCCTCTCTTTCATATTTATGTTGCCAGAACCCCTCTCTTTCATATTTATGCTGCCAGAAGCCCTCTCTTTCATATATATGTTGCCAGAAGCCCTCTCTTTCATATTTATGCTGCCAGAAGCCCTCTCTTTCATATTTATGTTGCCAGAAGCCCTCTCTTTCATATTTATGTTGCCAGAAGCCCTCTCTTTCATATTTATGTTGCCAGAACCCCTCTCTTTCATATTTATGTTGCCAGAAGCCCTCTCTTTCATATTTATGTTGCCAGAAGCCCTCTCTTTCATATTTATGTTGCCAGAAGCCCTCTCTTTCATATTTATGTTGCCAGAACCCCTCTCTTTCATATTTATGTTGCCAGAAGCCCTCTCTTTCATATTTATGCTGCCAGAAGCCCTCTCTTTCATATTTATGCTGCCAGAAGCCCTCTCTTTCATATTTATGTTGCCAGAACCCCTCTCTTTCATATTTATGCTGCCAGAAGCCCTCTCTTTCATATTTATGCTGCCAGAAGCCCTCTCTTTCATATTTATGCTGCCAGAAGCCCTCTCTTTCATATTTATGCTGCCAGAAGCCCTCTCTTTCATATTTATGCTGCCAGAAGCCCTCTCTTTCATATTTATGCTGCCAGAAGCCCTCTCTTTCATATTTATGCTGCCAGAAGCCCTCTCTTTCATATTTATACTGCCAGAAGCCCTCTCTTTCATATTTATGTTGCCAGAAGCCCTCTCTTTCATATTTATGCTGCCAGAAGCCCTCTCTTTCATATTTATGCTGCCAGAAGCCCTCTCTTTCATATTTATGCTGCCAGAAGCCCTCTCTTTCATATTTATGCTGCCAGAAGCCCTCTCTTTCATATTTATGCTGCCAGAACCCCTCTCTTTCAATATTTATGTTGCCAGAACCCCTCTCTTTCAATATTTATACTGCCAGAAGCCCTCTCTTTCAATATTTATGCTGCCAGAACCCCTCTCTTTCAATATTTATGCTGCCAGAACCCCTCTCTTTCAATATTTATGTTGCCAGAACCCCTCTCTTTCAATATTTATACTGCCAGAAGCCCTCTCTTTCAATATTTATGCTGCCAGAACCCCTCTCTTTCATATTTATGTTGCCAGAACCCCTCTCTTTAAATATTTATGTTGCCAGAAGCCCTCTCTTTCAATATTTAGCATCTTTACTCATTAGTGTAAATGCTACTTCATATAAAGCAGGTTATGGGACAGTGTTAAATGACCATCATGCTTCTTATCACATCCCAGTATCTGGATATCTCCTATTATCACACGCTGGTCACACCTGACAGCGCGCACAGGCTGAGCTCAGAATGTGACACACACTCATTCTACATTTCAAAAACCACCATGTTTATTTTCGACCTGACGTCCGTGGTTACAGCCCAACCGCCTGCGTTCTATGGGAGTGATGTCACCACTCTGCCACTAACCAGCTGTCCGTGGACCTGAGAAGAGCATCTTCTGAGACGTGGAGGAGACTGCAGAGACTTCAGCGCCCATTTGGACCATATTTTTTTTTTGTTTCAATCTGTTGTCAGTTTTGGACCATATTTATAGCCATTATTAGTATATTAGATTAGATTTATTAGTGTAATAGATTAGATTTATTAGCTTTATAGATTACTATCTGATATACTGGGCTTTGTCCGGGGTTGCAGGGGCGCGGGGGGGGGGGGGGGCCAAAGGCGGGGGGGGGGGGGGGTGTGATTAGATTTATTGGTGTAATAGATTCATTTATTAGCTTTATAGATTATATATTACAGTAGTTTAATAGATTTTATATATATATCTATATATATTAGTATAATAGATTAGATTTATTAGTGTAATAGGTTAGATTTATTAGCTTTATAGATTACTAGCTGGTATACCCGGCGTTGCCCGGGATAGCAGGAGCGGGGGGTGGGGGGGGTTTATACGGGAGGGGGGTGAAAGGCAGTGTAATAGATTAGATTTATTAGCTTTATAGATTATATATTAGTTTAATAGATTTTATATATATATATATATTAGTATAATAGATTAGATTTATTGGTGTAATAGGTTAGATTTATTAGCTTTATAGATTATATATTAGTTTAATACATTATATATATATATATATATATATTAGTATAATATATTAGATTTATTAGTGTAATAGATTAGATGTAAGAGTATTTAAGTCCCCCCTCCCTGTATAACTTCTCTCCCCCCTCCCTGTATAACTTCTCTCCCCCCTCCCTGTATAACTTCTCTCCCCCCTCCCTGTATAACTTCTCTCCCTTGCACACAGTTGACATCTTTTCGAAGTCTCTTATTTTTTAGATCCTCCGAACTGAGCGACTTCTAGAAGGGGTCAGCGGAGAAATCCCGATCGCGGCGCCTTCCAGCGCGCAGGCAAAGCACTTCCCAGGGAGATGGAGTCGCGCCGGGTAAGATCTGATTAAAGGACAACCTCAGAATGCATCAAAACACCGTGTGATGTGGCACGTAACAGGAGGATATAGGGGGGAGATCTGACTGCCCGGGGGGTCCCTGTGTGAGAAGCTGGGACACTTCCAAATACCTGTGCACCATAGGAAATGTAACATCCAAATAAACACCCAATATGGCTACTTATTAAGTATTTATTGAATGACTGGCATATGTTTCTATTGAATAAAGGTCTTTAGTTACCCGTTAGGTCTGGTGCCCTGTCAGGTACTACACATGTGTCACTTTATACTTCAAAGACAACGTGGAGAAAAACATTGAGGCCATATTTACTAAGCGGTGCTGGACCACAAGACACCGCCTGGTGCCGGAAGACATACTGCTCTTTCGTATGAATGGGCTGTAAGGGATGTTATGAAATAGCACTGCTTAGTAAATATGGCCCTGAATAAGCTATATGTTAGCTAAAGTGTCATTCAAACGGCATTATTACTGTAGCAAGTCATGTGCAGCGTGTTGCTGTGTGAAGTAATCAGTGGAAGCACTGTGTGCTGGGTGATAATGGTGAAAGGCGGGGTTGCAGACCTGTCTAACATGCAAATGAGCATACAATAATATTTCCATTTGCTATATGCTTTACTGTGGAGGGTTTTAGTCACTTTTTTTTACCCACCATAACTTTATATATAAAGTATATAATATGTGTATATATTATTATATTGTGTGTATATATATATATATATATATATATATATATATATTAAAAAAACAAATATAAATAATGTATTTGGGTGTTTTTATATATGTATTGTTTGTTGTTATATGTATTGGGGGTTTCTTATACTGTATGTATTTGTTTTTTATATATGTGTTGGGGTTTTATTTGTATTTGTTTTTTTATATATGTATAGGGGGGTTTGTATGTATTGGGGAGTTGTTGTTTTTTGTATGTATTTAGGGGTGGGAAGTTTTTTGTATGGGGGGTTGGTATATATTTTGAGGGGGGGAGGGATTGAGTGTGAGGAGGGGGATTGAGTGGGATAATTGACGGATGGAGGGGGAGAGTGACAGGAGAGAGAGGGGGAGGGAGGAAAAGAAGAGTGAGACGCAGGGGAGAGAAATATACTGTATGAGGCGGGGGGCAGGGATTGAGTGAGAGTGGGGTAATTGATGGAGGGGGGAGAGTGAGAGGTGAGACGGAGGGGAGAAAAATACATGGGAAGAGGGAGGGAAATAGAGGGGGCTCGCCAGGTGTGAAATGGGGGGGCTCGCAACTCCGCCAACGGAGTAATAACGCTATTATTATTATTTATAAATGACCGGACTGTTACGTCACGTTATTTATTCTCAATTTCATTCCAAGTATTCTCCAATTTATATTCTATTTCGTAACAAATCTGTCAGGGGTCTTGGGAGCGAGCGCCCGTCCGAGGATTTTTTTAGGAAATAGAATATGAATTGGTGCAAATTGGTGCAAATTGGTGCCTGCTTGGAGTGAAATTTAGAACATTTATAAATAACATACCAGCAGCCATACTGTACATGGCGAGCGATACTGATCTTACTGCTCCTCTCCCACAAATTCCAAGATTATTGCACCCCTCCTCATCCTCTTACCCCCGCTCAGCCTCTCTCACCCCTCATCCTCTCACCCGCCCCTCTCCCACCCCCTCCCGTCCTCCCACCCCCTCCCTTCTTCCCCTCGCCCTCCTCCTCCCCCCCTCCCTCAGGACAGCCACAGAAAACACACAAACACCAGAACAAAACAGTACAAGTACAGACACACAGGACACACAGGACACACAGGACACACAGGACACACAGGACACACAGGACACACACTCACCTCTCTCTACTCCATGCTTTTCCTCCGCACTTTCGCCCCACCCCCAGGCTCCTGCCACCTCCATCATGATTGGCTGCTGCTGTGTAATGCAGCCAATCGGGATGGAGGAAGCTGCCCCGCCCCCTAGCAGCAGCAGCAGGCCTGCTCTCCCTTCTCAGGGAAAATACCCCGATTCCAGCCGCCTCACCGGCAGGTCACTATGTCCGGAGGTAACACCGGGCACGTACATGTACCCCCCACCCACATACATGTACCCCGCGCCCACGTACATGTCCCCCCGCACACATACATGTACCCCGCGCCCACGTACATGTCCCCCGCGCACACGTACATGTACCCCCCGCACATACATGTACCCCCCGCACACGTACATGTACCCCCCGCACACGTGCATGTACCCCCCGCCCACATACATGTACCCCGCGCCCATGTACATGTACCCCCCGCAAACATATATGTCCCTCCCGCACACGTACATGTCCCCCCCGCACACATATTATCTCTCAGTTTTACCGGACAGAGTAACCAAATACCGGGCTGTCCGGGTCAGTACCGGACACCGGGCAGCGCTGCTCACAGACACCCTCCTCCTGTCCGAGCGTTCTTCCCACTTAGATTGTAAGCTCATCGGGGAAAAGATTATTTTTCTAATGATTATTATGTCACGTATATTACTGCTGTGAGGCGCTATGTATATAGAGGGGGCTATATAAATAAAAATATACATATATAATATTTATGTCAGCGTTCATGTTCTTTTGAGTGCATCTTATGTCTCTTTTCAAGGCGTTGGGCATTACCGAGTTCCTGGAGGACTGTGTGACCGACTCCAGCCTCGGTGATAGCGGCAGTTTGCACGTACATTTTACCGCTGACTGCATGTTGGAGGATGTGGAAAGCGAGGTCGATGTGAGTATCTGTTCCAGGCGCCGTGTCACTAATGAGTAGGAGCAGGTAGCTTAAACTCGTCCCCTTTAAATGCACACGGAGTCCTTCTAGTTCCTGTAACTTTATTGGGTGGGGATAACAGGAACATACAGGAACTTGCAGGTAGTATTTGTGAGAGGAAGGTAAAACAGAAAGCATTTCCTAAGGGCGCCGTGGAAGATACGCGCACTCACTACTGGTGCTGGGAGTAAAAGAACGCACATTTTCCTGTGCAGACAGGAATAAGCAATGGGGCAAACTAGTAACAAAACATAGCAGGGGGAAAAGGCTTAAGGCTAAGGCAACGCTCCCAGAGTCAGCGCACCCGCACTGCTGACAGGCGGTGCGCTGAGATACACAGACCGCGATATGCGGTCTGTAGGGAGCGGGAGCCGGAGCGGGAGGTGGGCGGGTGGTGGGCGGTGGGCGGTTTGACAGGGAGGGGGGGCGTGGCTTGAGCGTAGGGACCCGCTACTCTCCCCCCCCCCTCCCTCCACGGACTCGGGCTGGAGCTGGAAAGTAAGTTTAAACACACACACGCAGGCACTCATTCATACACACACACACGCGCACACACACACACAGGCAGGCACTCACGCACTCATACACACACACACACACACACACACAGACAGAGGCAGGCACTCACGCACTCGGGCACACACATACACACACAGACAGGCACGCACGCACGCACTCAGACACACACACAGACAGGCACTCACCTGCTTTCACTCCACACTCCTCCCCGCTCCCCGAAGCCTCCCCTCCCCATTGGCTCACAGCCACACACGTCACGCGTCAACGCTAGGAAACACCATTCTCTTGTGTCTCCAGCGGCTGACGCGCCACAGCGTGTAGTCAGCTGTGCAGCCAGGGGGGACCGGGACCGGCTCGCGAGGATTCCCCTGCTGGTGGGGAACTCGCTACATTGCCGCCCGCGCCAACGAGCGCAGCGGGACCGAGGCCTTAACCAGCTCAAGTATTGCGCAGAGGGAGGTTGCCAAGGCAACTGGCAGAAGCTAAGGGAAACCACAGGGGGGGGTAGCAACATTGTTGCAACTACACTGAGGAGCTGGTCATGGAGGACACTGTGGATGTTAACTTCCAGCAGACCAGGAGCTGAGCTTCACTCTCATATCACCATCTACAGCAGCTTCTAGTGTGTGTTACATGGAGAGACATTTCCCAAACAGACACGTTCATTATTCACTGCTCCCCAACATCAGGCGTTATCACCCAACACATATACCCTGCGCACGTCACAGGACGGTATTATCAGCACAAAATAACGCCCCAAGTAATTACACACAAAATGATTCTGCAAAGCAGCGTTTATAGCAATGTAAAGGGGAAATGAAAGGGATTTTTATCTCCGGAAATGGTTGTGGTTAAGTGACACAAACAGTTTGATAATGTACCTGGTATCAGTGATCGGTACCAAGAGACAAGCAGATATACAGAGCCCAGACTCCCATGGTGCTGGTGCTGTGTGATTGGGGGCAGCTTAGATCCAGTTCTAACAAGACGTCTATGTTCTCTTTTGGAATTTTTAGGCGTTGGACCAAGATCTGGAAGGAGTCGCACTACCAGTGCCGCGTATTCTGGAACATTCCCCTGCGAATAACACACTGCAGGCCCAGAACACAGAGGGCGACAGTGCCGAAGATCAGACGTCACCCGGCTGTTTCTGCTGCATCTGGCGAGTGAGACCGAAGAGATCCCTGTTCAGTTCCATCAGGAGATGGATCAGCAAAAGGAGAAACAGAGTGGTCTCCTTTTAAAGCCGCTGCAGGATCGAGTCGCCACCAAGACCGTCAGACACCATGTTTTCCATAAAATCCCCTGCGCTAGAGGGGTCTGTAATGCATTGTAATGCAATATAACAACATGCAGAACATGTGTAACAAGCCCCTCTAGCAGCAAAACATGTGTGTCTCCAACAGACGGTAAGTTTTATAGGGGCGCGCGGGTCCCTTATCCCTTAAGCGCAGCCGCGCGTCTGCGCTTTTCCATAGAAGCAAAGATGCTGAGTGATTAACATCAACACCTTGCTCATCACATTTATCCTAACGGTGTGAGATTATTACGCCAGTCAGCCCCGCACATATTACACGTGTGTGATTAAAAGGTCCCCAGCAGGAACCCACATCCTCTTGGGATTTTCTCCCTGTCCTACTAAAGCGGGTTTCCTGTTACTGTGCGTGGATAGGAGGGGGCTCACTTGTAGGAGGCACATCACCTGGAGTCCCTTAGGTGACAGGGTCCATGACCGACAGCTTTAGGCTCCGAGGTGCCACGGGGAGGTTATTTAAATCCTGTGCAGGGGTAAGAAGTCAGTCAGTGCGCTGCCACGAAAGTTCTCAGTCTGGAGCTGGCTGTTGGCGCCAGGCCTTGGCCCGCTCCCACGTGGCGGCCAGCTACAGCAGCAGCTTCAGCAGCCCGTGGGGGTGGGCTGTCTGCGTGCGGAGGTTTGGGAGGTGCCGGAACAGCGCATGCGCCGTGCAATGCTGCCAGACTGAGGTCTGGCCTTGGGTGGCTCTGGTTGAAGTTCGGGGACCCACCTGTACCCCTGGGAAGCACTGGTGCTGTGCTACGAATGGCTGGGAGTTAGGGCCTTGGCCCCTGTGTTTTGTAATATTGATTAGTTTCCCATCCCAGTGGGGTATAGGTGGAGTTTCTCCCCCACTTGTGCTGCCACTGGGATGTGGGGGAGAGACCCCTACTTATACCCCAATCGGATGGGGGGGCGAAGACCCCACTTTTACCCCCTCTGGGATGGGGGATCAGAAATGGAATGGGAGGAAAAGAGACCCACTTGTACCCTCATTGGGATGGGGGGGAAGGGGCAGAGGCCCCATTTGCATTCCCACATGGATGAGAGGAGGGCAGAGGCTCCACTTTGCCTCAATTGGGTTGGAATGGGATTAGAGATTCTACGAATACCTCATCTGGGATGTGGGATTCAGAGACCCCTACTTTAGCCCAATAGAATGTGGGGGGGGGGGGGAAGAGACCCCACATATATTCTCGCTGGGATGGAGTGGTCAGAGATACCACCTATACCCCTTCTGGGATGGGGTGGAGTAGAGCCCCCATGATGGGGTAGAAAACTCACTTCCCCACTGCAAAGGGGGGCGAGGGAGCGGAGGCGCCTCTTATACCCCCTTTGGGTTTGGGGTGGGCTGAGATCTAATTAATTTGGCGGGGCTCTCCAATTGTCCATATGATGTATTTGGGGGCAGGATCCAATTGTCCATATGATGGAATTGGGGGCAGGATCAACACCCCTATATCTCGGGGATCCTGCTGTATCAGTGGATTTTAGGGGTGAGATACTATTTTGCTGCCAGACCACAGGGAGGTGTTGCCGGGGTGCAGCATGAAAGATGAACAGGAGGAGCCTCGGGGCTCACACAGCTGGTGGCAGTTGAGCCAGTTAACTTGAGCTAATGGCCGAGTCTCAGTCAATGGCAGTGAGAATTTGTACATTTCGGTAAGATTAAGATGAGTTTGTGGGTCATTGAGCGGGTTGGCAGTGTTGCAGCAGACAAAGTTGAAGGAAAGGCTGAATTCATCTCAGCCAGTGGAAGGACATCTATGGAAATTGGAGGGGGTATATGGGTGTTAAAAGTAGGTGAGTTGTTGCCAGTTCCTGCGCCTGTGGTTGTAACGGACCATAGATGGGATCCGAATCCAGAAGAGTAGAGTAGTGAGGTCCAGCTCTGATGTCAGGGCCTGAGAAGGCAGGATAATAGTGGTCGCTTTTCCGGGTCAGGGCTGGAGAAGGCAAAATAGTAGGGGCCACAGCTCAGAGGTCGTCAGCAATAGGCAAAGTACAATGCAGACAGGACACGGCTTCGATCAGAGAACAAGGTATACAGAATCTTGCACAGGCAAGGAGGAGTGGGGAAATGAGGCCTTATAAATTGAGCAGGCAGGTGTAGGCAATACTTCCAGACTGAGGCTGACTTCCTGCCTCGGCGGCCATGTTGGTGGGGGGAGACGTCCTGCCTCGGCAGCCATGTTGAGAGGTGCTATATGGATCCTGAATGAGGCAGACTTCCTGCCTCTGCGATCATGTTGGTAGAGGCAGATGTCCTGCCTTGGCAGCCATGTTGAAAGATCCTTAAAGAATCCCCCCATTTTAGGGGCACACTCCGAAGGCTCAGGAATGGGTTTAGTAGGAAAACCCTTGTGGAAGTCTTTTACCAAGGCGGGAGAGAAGCCTTGACCCAACTCTTCTCGTCCGGACCGTACCCCTTCAAGTCAATCAGGTACTGAAGGCATCCCCTTGAGACTCGAGAGTCCAAAATCTTCCGGACGAGATACTCCTGTTCACTCTCCCACTCCTTGGGAGATGGTCTAGAGTTCTGGAAAACCGGCTGCGGATTGCCGGTTTCAGTAAGGATACGTGAAATGTGGAGGGGATCTTGAGTGATGCAGGGAGCTCCAGCTGGAAGGATACTTCGTTCACTCTCCGGGAAATCTTGTAGGGACTGATAAAACGCGGTCCCAATTTCACGGAGGGCTGACGTAATCGAAAATTCAGCGTTGAGAGCCAGACCTCACCACGACTTGATATTCGGGTGATGGCCTCCTACGTTTCTCCGCGTTTGTTTTCTGTGCATCTGCTGCCATGCGAAGGGTCGCTTGAATGTCTTTCCAGTGATCCTGTAGGTCATCCGCCCTGGTATCTGCTGCAGGAACCCCTACAGAGGAGGACTCGTGAGGAAAGGTAGTCGGGTTATACCCTAAAGCCGCAAAGAAGAGAGAGCACTTCAACTCCTGGGACAGAGAGCTCATAGCGAATTCTGCCAGCGGCAGCAGGTCAACCCAATCGTCCCGTTGCTCGGAGACATAGCACTGGATGAACTGTTCTAATGTTTGATTGGTTCTCTCCGTCTGACCATTGGACCGTGGGTGGAGGCGGAGGAAAAATGGAGATCCAAGTCCAAACGGCAACAAAAATCCTTCCAGAATCATCTTGCAATAAATTGGGAACCCTGTCAGAGATAATTTGTGTTGGTAAGCCATGAAGGCGGAATACCCCCCCGGATGAAAATATCCGCCAGCTCTGGAGCAGAGGAAAGTTTTTTAGAGGACCGAAATGTTCCTGCTTGGAGAAACAGTCGACCACAGCCAGGTTGTCACGCTGTGCTCACCACAAACAAGACGAGACCCCGGTACTGAGGTGGGAGTAGATATAACGCCACCAACAGGCACTGGGGTAGGTCTGGAGTATGGATAGGGGAGAGGGAAAAGAACGAAGCACTATATCCAGTGCTGTAAAAAACAGCCAATGAAACCACAGGGTGTACGTTCCCAATAATAAAGCTATTTAATGGATCAAAAATCGATTACAAAACACACCAACGCGTTTCGGACTTAAGGTTGATAAAGGACTGTCTAAGTCCGAAACGCGTTGGTGTGTTTTGTAATCGATTTTTGATCCATTAAATAGCTTTATTATTGGGAACGTACACCCTGTGGTTTCATTGGCTGTTTTTTACAGCACTGGATATAGTGCTTCGTTCTTTTCCCTCTCCCCTCTCTGTGAAGATTCTGAAAACGGATGCACATTCAACCTGGAGGTGCTGGATCATCTAAAGGGACTTGCTGCTCATCGTGGAATCTGCTTTCCCAAGTGAGTCCGTTCCAGCTTTGCCTCAATCATATTCCAGGGATCATCAATTGGTAACTATCCTTACCTCAGTGCATTGTGGGATAGCTTATTACTTGATCCAACAGGACATTTGTATATTTACAGGTTGTTTTCCGATCAATTGCTCATTGTTACATACTACAGATTTGTCTTTGGAGCATCACACATTTTTTTTCTATTGCTGGAGTATGGATAGTCGAGATCGCCGGGTCTGGGGTGGAGAGGTTAGAGTGGTCGTATATACTTGCCATGGTCAGGGTAGGAGAACATAGTTCAGTAATAGTGCTCTTAGGACCTTAGATGTAAGACATGTAATAATGAATTGGTTTCTTGATTGAAGAACGGTAGTAGGCTGGGTTAAGCTGTATAAGTGAGTAAATGAGGTATATATGGGTGAGCGTATATGTCTGAGACCTGGATAAATGTCCTGGTGAGTGTGGGTAATGGAGATATATGAGCCCCACCCCCTCACTGCCAATGTGGACTAGATCTGACAAACGACTGTAAACACCAATAAAATACCTCAAAGTACCATATTAAAGTACAAACTCACGTGACCATGCCCATAGTGCCTTCCAAGATGCGTGCTTCTGCAGGTTGAGTAAAGGTCAGGTAGCCACGAATGCAGGGATGCAGCGCACAGCAAAGGAACAGGATTCCATGGGACAGCAGCGGTGTGGTAAAAAAGATTCTTTATTATAACATCATGGTGCAGACAGGAATGGGTGCAGAAAAAACCTCCGTCTCTTACGCGTTTCACGCCTGTGTGGCGCTTCGTCAGTCGACCACAGCCAGGTTGTCACGCTGTGCTCACCACAAACAAGACGAGACCCCGGTACTGAGGTGGGAGTAGATATAACGCCACCAACAGGCACGGGGGTAGGTCTGGAGTATGGATAGTCGAGATCGCCGGGTCTGGGGTGGAGAGGTTAGAGTGGTCGTATATACTTGCCATGGTCAGGGTATGAGAGGTCCGGAATGTAGTCGTACTGGAAGCCGAGGTCGGAGCTGGAAAGGGTAGAATGGTTGTGGTCCGAATGCCGAGGTCAGGGTAGGAGAGTTGCGTAGGGTTGAGGATAGCCGAGGTCAGTAGTCCAGAGAAGCAGTAGTCCAAAGGCAAGCTGCGTCGGTACACGGGTACGCAATAGCAGGACAAGACAGGACGTCTGGAACACAGGAGAGGTAAGCACAGGGTACAAGAATCTATGCTCAGCCAAAGTGCCAGTGGCTCAGCTGAGCATAAGTAGGCAGAAGGAGCCAATCCCCTATGATGGGCGGAGCGGAGGTGTGGCCTCCGCGGAGGAAGCAATAGGCTGTAAGAGAAAGCCAGGTGAAGGTGGTTAGGGCTAATGGCCTGTTGCCACGGAGCTTGGGTGTGTTGTGCACGCGTCACGTGCGAGCGCCGCGCGCTGATGATGTGCGGCGCGACCTGGGGGCAGAGACGAGGCCCGCAGTGTCGGGTGACATTATGAGTGTGCGCTGCGCAAGTCGCGGGAGAAGTCCCATCGGAAGTAGCTCCGCACATGCGCAGGGCAAGTGCAGGAGTGCGCATGGAGTGGCGCCGTTCTGGATTCCTAACATAGGTTTACCGTCATGCCCCGGGAAACTCTACAATGAAATCCATGGACAGTGTGATCAGGGATGGGATGGGAATGAAGTAACTCGCATTGTAGAGAGCATGGCACCTTGGTTCATGCGCATACCGTGCAGGCCAAGATGAAGTCCTTGACATCATACCTGATCTCCGGCCACCAGAAGGTCCACTCGAGAAACTCAGCCGTTTCCTTAATCCCAGGGTGCCCCACAATTCTGGATTGATGACCCTTTTGGAGGACTTATAGACGAAGAGGGGAGGGAAGGAAGAGCCAATAAGGAGGTACAGAAATACCATTGGGGAGCTCAGAATGGGCTTTACGAATGACACCCATGACCGTGGGAGTGATAGCGGTGACAATTCTGGAAGGATGAATAATGGGCACATCGTTGTCTCCAGTGCATCCGCAGAAGAAAAGTGACGGGACACGGCATCGGCTTTAACATTCTTGGATCCCGGTCTAAAGGAAATAATATAGTTGAACCGAGTGAAAAAGAGAGCCCATCTCACTTGGCGGGTATTCAGCCTACTTGCCTCCCCCAGTTACTCCAAGTTACAGTGGTCCGTTAGCATGGTCACAGGCATTGAAGTTGCCTCAAGGAGATGTCTCCATTCCTCCAGTGCCATCTTTACCACCAAGAGCTCCCGATTCCCGACATTATAGTTACGCTCTGCTGCAGAGAACTTGTTAGAGAAGAAGCAACAAGGATGCAGACGTGACTGGAAATCCGTTCTCTGAAAGTACTGCACCAACATCAACCTCGAGGATGAACAGACGGAGAGGATCCGGGTGAACAAGAATAGGAGCCCTGGAAGAGAGTTTCTTTAATTTGAGAAAGGCAGCTTTTTCTTCTGGAGACCAAGAAACATGTTCTGCCCCCGTTTTGGCAATGACCGTTATAGGTGCGACTATTTTTGACAAATCTCAGATGAAACGACGGTAATAGTTTGCGAATCTAAGGAACATTTGAATGGACACTGCCCAAGGGACTTAAACCCAATCTAGGATGGCAGAGACCTTGGCAGATCCATCTGTAAGCTTTGAGCAGATATGATATATCCAAGGAAAGCAAGACTAGATTTCTCGAATTCACAGTTTTCGAACTTGGCAAACAGTTGATTCTCAGGAAGGCGTTGAAGCACCATATTTACCTGCTCACGATGTTGCTCCAAGGATTTAGAAAAAATAAGAATGTCATCGAGGTAGACGACGATACAAGACCCCAGTAAGTCTCTAAATATCTCGTTGGCAAAAAAATGGAAAACTGCGGGGGCATTACATAGCCCGAAGGGCATGACTAGGTACTCGTTGTAACCATCTCTGGTGTTAAACACAGTCAGCCACTCATCCCCCTGCCTGATTCGGACCAAGTTATAGGCTCCTCTTCGATAGAATTTGGAGAAGATGGTTGTGCCACGAAGGCAATTGAGAAGTTCCGGAAACAGAGGGAGCGGGTACCGATTCTTAACCGTAATGTTGTTAAGACCCCTGTAGACTATACAGGGTCTTGGGGACAAATCTTTTTTCTGGACAAAAAAGAAGCCCGCACCTGCAGGAGAGCTGGACTTTCGAATAAATCCGCGAGCAGATTCTCTTCTATTTAGGCCTTCATGGCTACCGTCTCTGGTTCTGAGAAAGGGTAAGTCCGCCCCCGGGGAGGAACCGTCCCAGGGAGCAGATCGATGGGACAGTCAAAAGGACTGTCAGTTCTTCAGCCTGCCTTTTGCTGAAGACGTCCTGAAAAGTCTGGTAGGCCGGAGCAAGATTCGCAAATGCCTCTGGTTTGGAGCAATGAATATTCCACAAGGATTGTGGGAAAACCAGACACTTGGCCCTACAGCAAGGAGTTCATGCCGTCACCTGACCCAATGACCAGTCGATCTGTGGATTATGGACTCGTAGCCATGGGAGTCCCAGAACAATGTCCATGTCTGGAGAATGAATCACATCCAGATGTATGGGTTTGTGATTAAGCTCTCCAACGGTAGCTGTGAGGCAAATAGTCTCCTGAATGATAGTCCCGGGACTCAGCGGTCTGCCATCCATAGTCATGATGGTTACAGGAGAAGATTTCTTCCTGAGAGGAAAGCCATGTTGGGAGATCCTTATACAGTACCTGGGGCCCATTCTCGCTGAAGATTAAGAGGAAGATGGGTACGAAGGCTACACGTCATCTGCCTGTTGGTATTTCTGCATCTGTGCAGTAACACCCAAAAGGTCCCTGTTTAGGAGATGGATCAAGAAGAGGAGAGGCAATGACGTCTCCTTTTAAACCAGCTGCAGGATCCAGTCAACACCAAGTCATTACATTTTCTATGGAAGCCCCTGTGCCAGAGGGGTCTGTAATGCATTGTAATGCAATATAATAACATGCAGAACATGTGTAACAAGCCCCTCTGGTAGCAAAGCATCTGTGTCCCCAACACAGAGGGTACGTAACATAGGGGCGCGCGGGTCCCTTATCCCATAAGCGCAGCCGCGCGTCTGCGCGCTTTCATAGAAGCAAAGATGCTGAGTGATTAACAACAACACTTTGCTCATCACATTTATCCTAACGGTGTGAGATTATTACGCCAGTCAGCCCCGCACATATTACACGTGTGTGATTAAAAGGTCCCCAGCAGGAACCCACATCCTCTTGGAATTACGTTTCTCTTTTCCACTAAAGGGGGTTTCTGTTACTGTGCGGGATAGGAGGGGGCTCACTTGTAGGAGGCACATCACCTGGGGATAGAATTGGAGAAAGAAAGTTAGAGGAAGATAGGAAATTAGAACGGGAAGTAGAAAACAAAATGGCCTAGAAGCAAGAGAAAAAGGGAAGAAGATAACAATACAGAAGAGAGAAAAACAAATAAGAAAGCCGAAGGGAGAAGAGCCAAAGCAAGGAGACGAGCAGGAGAGAAGATAAGAGAAAATATAGAAGACAAGAAAAAGAGGAAGAGATGGAAGAGAGAGAAGGAAGGAGCATTGAAAGGAGGCACGAAGGAAAAGCCAAAGATAGGAGATCAGAGCATAAGAGAGAGAACAGGATAGAAGAGAATGGGGATATTAGAGAGAAGATGTAGGAGAGGAAGACAGGGATGGAATAACTGAGGAAGAGAAGCGTTAGAAGATAAGAAGCGGAGAAGGAACAGAAGAATGCAGAAGGAAGAAGCAGACGCAGCAGGTCTTTTCCAGCATCTTTTTCTCTTTTCCTTCCCCTTTCCCCATCATGTCTCTCTCTTCTCTCCCTCATGTCTCTCTCTTTTCTCCCACTCATGTCTGTATTTCTTTTCTCCCCATGATATCTGTCTCTGTTTTCTACCCCTCATGTCTCTCTGTCTTTTGTCCCACTCGTGACTATCTCTATCTTCTCCCCCTCATTTTTGTCTCTCTCTCCTCTCCCTCATGTTTGTCTCTTTTCTCTCCCTCATGTCTGTCTCTTTCCCTTTGTCTGTCTCTCTTCTCCCCCCTATCTCTCTTCTCCCCCCGTCTCTCTTCTCCCCCGTCTCTCTCTTCTCCCCCTCCTGTCTCTCTTTTCCCCCTCCTGTCTCTCTTCTTCCCCTCCTGTCTCTCTTCTTCCCGTCATGTCTGTCTCTATTTTCCACTCATGTCTCTCTCTCTCTTTTCTCCTCTGTCTATCCTTCCCATATCTCACTCTTGTCTCTCTCTTCTCCCCCTCATGTCTGTCTCTTCATATTCCTGCCAGTGTCCCTCTTGACAGTTTGAGTTCTCCCTTTCTGTTCCTTGTCTGGCCACCGGGTGTGCTGCTGTTTCTGCCTGCTCTGGGTTTCCTCTGTTTGTCTCCTCTTGGGTGCTCCTGTCTTCTGTCTCTGCCTGCCTTATAGTTTCTTGTTTCCTGCACCTCTTTGCCTTTGCTTTGTTTTTGTCCAGACTCCTGCTGCCCCTGATCTGTTTCTGTTTTGTTCCTGTAAAGGCCATTGCTATTGAACTAGCTTGCCCCCGTCAGTTTCCTGGTCCCAGTGCTCCCCTGCCCTGTTCCAGCCTTCCTGCTGCCGACCCCTGCTTGGACCCTATGATCCTGCTTGCTGCCTGCCACCGAACCCTGCCTGTGACCCAGATGATCCTTGCCTGCTGCCAACCTTAGCCATGACCCGGAGTCCAGTGACAGAGACATGAGAGGGAGGAGATAGAGACATGAAGGGGGAGGAGAGAGAGAGAGACAAGGAGGGGAGAAGAGGGAGGGAGACATGGAGGGGAGAAGAGAGAGACATGAGGGGGAGAAGAGAGAGACATGAGGGGGAGAAGAGAGACAAATGGGAGAAGAGAGACGTGAAGGGGAGAAAAGAAGGATAGAGACATGAGGGGAAAAACACATGAGGGGGGGAAGAGACACGGGGAAAAGAGAAAGACATGAATGGGAGAAGAGAGAGACATCAGGGGGAGAAAAACGAGAGACACGAGGGGAGAAGAGAGACTGTCAGGAATATTCTTTCTCCCCTCGTCTCTCCTTTCTCCCCCTCATGTCTCTCTCTCTTCCATTAATGTCTGTGTCTCTTTTCCCCTTGTGTCTCTCTTTCCACCCCCCCCTCATGTCTCTTTCATTTCTCCCCCTCATATCTCTATCCCTCTCTTTTCTCCCCCTCGTGTCCCTCTCTCGCTCTGCTCCCCCTCATGCCTCTTTCTTTTCTCCCCCATCATGTATTTCTTTTCCGTCTTATGTATTTCTCTCTTGTACTTCATTTTCTCTGTGTTTCTCTTCATTTGTCTTCTTCACTGTCATGTCTTTTTTTTACCCCAATGATTTAACCCTTCCCCTCCCTCTCACCCTGCAGCCTGTCTCTCAGGCTGCAACCCCAGCCCCGCCCACTGACAGAGGCCCCACCCCTTCCCCTCCCTCTCACCTTTCCCAGGCTAGGTCTCAGGCTGCAGCCCCGCCTACTGACCGAGCCCCCGCCCCTCCCTCTCACCTTTCCCAGGCTAGGTCTCAGGCTGCAGCCCCGCCTACTGACCGAGGCCCCGCCCCTTCCTCTCACCTTTCCCAGGCTAGGTCTCAGGCTGCAGCCCCGCCTACTAACGGAGGCCCCGCCCCTCCCTCTCACCTTTCCCAGGCTAGATCTCAGGCTGCAGCCCCGCCTACTGACCGAGGCCCCGCCCCTCCCTCTCACCTTTCTCAGGCTCAGCTCTAGCTCCACGCTGCTCTATTTGAAACCCCGACCCCTGACCTAGACCCCGCCCACTTACAGACGCTCTGCAGACAAAGGGATTTCCCCTCTGTCCTTCCTGCTGTATCTCAGGGCCCGCAATGTGCGGGCTGCAGGGGGCCGGGCCACCTAAACACACAATAACCTCCCCATCTCCCAATACACGTACTAACCCCCCAATACCATATTAACCCCCCAATACGCATAACAACCCCCTCCCCAATACACAATCTACCTCACCCAATAACTAACACACCAGTCACTTATTGTACAAACCTGTTGCTTGACACACATGCCTAAACATTTCTGTTCCCTGCTGCCTCATTCTATTACCACATCCATCACTATAATAAAGGGGAGCTTATTATTTTGCCAATAGCTTAATCTTCATAAACTCCATTTTTAATTGGGAGGTGTACTGTTAATAACTGTAAAAGCTGTGTATTAAAATAAAAATTACCACCTCTGCTACATAGTCCTGTTTCTACCTATAGCTTTTTTATATATTCTTAGACATTACTGAAGGCTTTTTGCAGAGGGCGAGCAGAAAAAGAGGGGGGGGGGTGTAAAGGGGGTCCCCAGAGAACATGCACAGACACCCCCACCCCCCCAAGAACGATATGTGGGGTGGGAGATAGGACTGCTCTGGTCTGTTTGGAGATGCTCTGCAGAGCTCAGCCATGTGGGGAGGAGAAACAGGCAGCCATGTGGGGAGGAGAAACAGGCAGGGGAGGGAATGGCTATGTGCAGTGGCGGCCTCCTCACAAGCAGGGAGAAAACCTGCAACGGGAAATAGAGGTACCGAGTACCTGCCATGTAACGTCACACAAAAAAAGTCCTGCAAAAAACAGCTGATCAATATTTTGTATGGCAAAATTCTCCTTATTAACTCAAATCCTCAGAGTGAAAAGATGCAGAATGTGCCGGAGTTTCTGGCGTAGCGTCTGAAAGCCACAACAGGTCTTAGTGTGTCTCACATTATATGTCTTGGGAACGTGTTTCAGTGCTTTGTGCTCTGTACGTCAAAAGTGGGCAAATCCTGTCCTCCAACGTCAGGTTTTAAGGTTATCCCTGCTTCAGCACAGGTGGCTCAATCAGTGGCTCAGTCTTTGACTGAGCCACCTGTGCTGAAGCAGGGATATCCTTAAAACGTGACCTGTCAGTGGCCCTTGAGGAGTTTCCCACCCCTGCGCTATATATAACACAGCTACAGCCGGGCCCCACTAATACGGCGGGTTCCGTTCCAGGCCCCCGCCGAAAAGCGGAAATCACCGAAAAGCGAGCTGGGTAAAGGGGCATAGGGAGGACACAGTAACCCAGGCACAGAGCTGGGAAAGGGGGCACAGGGAGGACACAGTAACCCAGGCACAGAGCTGGGTAAAGGGGCACAGGGAGGACACAGTAACCCAGGCACAGAGCTGGGTAAAGGGGCACAGGGAGGACACAGTAACCCAGGCACAGAGCTGGGTAAGGGGGCACAGGGAGGACACAGTAACCCAGGCACAGAGCTGGGTAATGGGGCACAGGAAGGACACAGTAACCCAGGCACAGAGCTGGGTAAGGGGCACAGGGAGGACACAGTAACCCAGGCACAGCTGGGTAAAGGGGCACAGGGAGGACACAGTAACCCAGACACAGAGCTGGGTAAAGGGGCACAGGGAGGACACAGTAACCCAGGCACAGAGCTGGGTAAAGGGGCACAGGGAGGACACAGTAACCCAGGCACAGAGCTGGGTAAAGGGCACAGGGAGGACACAGTAACCCAGGCACAGAGCTGGGTAAAGGGGCACAGGGAGGACACAGTAACCCCGGCACAGAGCTGGGTAAAGGGGCACAGGGAGGACACAGTAACCCAGGCACAGAGCTGGGTAAAGGGCACAGGGAGGACACAGTAACCCAGGCACAGAGCTGGGTAAAGGGGCACAGAGAGGACACAGTAACCCAGGCACAGAGCTGCGTAAGTACTGTAACCCGGACATAGAATATGGGGGACACAGAGGAGGTTATCGCTCCTACATACAGCAACTTTGATATAGAGCTGCAGCACTCAAGCACAGAACCAGCATCCCTGCCAACACGCATGTCAAGAGAAAGGCTCACACTTACAGCATTGTACCGGTACCACGGAGGCATATTTTATTGTATACAGTAGCATGACAACCACAGAACACTGTACACTGAACACTGTGCTGCACTGAACACTGCTGTACAGTACTGTGCTTAGGCAGGAATAATCCTACACCCCAATGTGTCACACATGGTCCCTGCATTATCCAAAAACTCTGCAAAACTCTAAAGAGTGAAAATGCAAAAAATACAAAACTTGCACATAGGCTGTCACACATTACTGTAACAAGGAACAGTACAATAAAGAATAACACATGCAGCACAGTACTGTAATTACAGTACTGTATATTTATTGTCCAAACGATGACGTTGATGGCACTTCATCATCATAGGACTCAACACATCTTATCCGTTTTGATGATGGAGAATTGGATGAATCTCTTGCAGGACTTTGTGTTGATGTTACTGTTGGATGTGAAGATTCTTCACGGGTAGCTGTCACAGTTGAAGGTTGTGATGGTACTTTCTTAAAGTACAAAAGCAATGTAATTTGCCTTGAGGACTGCCGTCTCCTTTCCCTGAGACTTTCTTTACCGCATACAATCCCGTTTAGAAGGCTTGCATTCACTGGAGAACTTCTTTCAAAAATTTGGATCAATCCTCTCAGAAGCTGCCATCCCCTTTTCGATACAGTTGATGGCTTCTTCCAATCCCTTGGTTGTCATTTGGGACAGCAGGACTATCCTCAGGATGTGACTCCTCGCTGCAAAACATCCTTCTTTGCTCATCAACCAGAAGAAGATCTTCGTCTGTTAGGGGCTCGTCGTGGGACACAAGCAATTCTTTTACATCCTCAGGCTCGACTTCCAATTCTAATTCCCTCGCTATTTCCAAAACATTCGTAGTGGCTTCCTCCACGTGATTCTCCAAATCTTCATCATCCTCCATAAGTGTGGGAATTAGCTTCCCACACACACCTTTTAAGGTTGCTTCTTTCCCTTCCTCCCATGCATCTCTAATAGTTTTTATACCACCCAATATTGGGAAGACTTTCCAAAATGCTTTTAATTTATTTTCTCTGGGCCGAGCTGCCGTGTCTCTGTCTGAGACATCAATAGCCTTAGCCACAGTTCTCCTTAGCTAATAGGATTTCAACACCGCAATTACACCGTGGTCCATAGGCTGCAGCAGTGAAGTTGTATTTGCAGGTAGAAACATACATGTTATCTCCCTGTACAAACTAATTAGACGGGGTGATAGGAGGTGGGTTTTTGTTCCTTTGCCTCCTGTCCTGGCGCTTCTTTCCCCCCCGGTCCCCTTGGTGCGGGAGATGGGCGCGGGGGAGGGCAGTGGTGACTGCGCGGTGTCCCCACATTCTGCCCCGGGAACCCGTGGCTGCCCGCCCGGGGTGATAAGCTGGCCTCCGGGGGAGGGGCGGCGGCAGTTTGTACCTTTGCGTCCTGGCGCTCCCATCCCCCCCCCTTGGTGGGGGAGATGGGCACGGGGTGGGTGCAGGGGGTGGCAGGGAGCCGCCTGCTCGTGGCTGCCTCTGTCTGTACTCCAGTGTGTGTGTGTGTGTGTGTGCGTGTGCGTGTGCGTGTGCGTGTGCGAATATGTGTGTGTATCAGTGTGTGTGTGTATCAGTGTGTATGTGTGTACCAGTGTGTGTGTGTATCAGTGTGTTTGTGTGTACGTGTGTGTGTGTGTGTGTGTGTGTGTGTATGTGTGTGTGTGTGTGTGTGTGTGTGTGTGTGTGTGTGTGTGTGTGTGTGTACGTGTGTGTGTGTACGTGTGTGTGTGTACGTGTGTGTGTGTGTATCAGTGTGTGTGTGTGTATCAGTGTGTGTGTGTGTGTGTGTCAGTGTGTGTGTGTATCCGTGTGCGTGTTGTTTCAGTGTGTGTGTGTATCAGTGTGTGTGTGTATCAATGTGTGTGTATCAGTGTGTGTGTGTGTGTGTGTGTGTGTACCAGTGTATGTGTGTACCAGTGTGTGTATCAGTGTGTGTGTGTGTGTGTATCAGTGTGTGTGTGTGTGTATCAGTGTGTGTGTGTATCAGTGTGTGTGTGTATCAGTGTGTGTATCAGTGTGTGTGTGTATCAGTGTGTGTGTGTATCAGTGTGTGTGTACCAGTGTGTGTGTGTGTACCAGTGTGTGTGTGTACCAGTGTGTGTGTGTGTACCAGTGTATGTGTGTACCAGTGTGTGTGTGTGTGTATCTGTGTGTGTGTGTGTATCTGTGTGTGTGTATCTGTGTGTGTGTGTATCTGTGTGTGTGTTTCTGTGTGTGTGTACCAGTGTGTGTGTGTGTATCTGTGTGTGTGTATCTGTGTGTGTCTCCCTCCCTCTCTCCCTCGCTGTCTCTCTCCCTCCCTCCCTGTCTCTCTCCCTCCCCCCGTGTCTCTCTCCCTCCCTCCCTGTCTCTCTCCCTCCCCCCTGTCTCTCTCTCTCCCCTCCCTGTCTCCTTGTCTCTCTCCCTCCCTCCCTCAGTGTCTCTCTCTCTTCCTCCCTCCCTGTCTCTCTCCCTCCTCGTCTCTCCCTCCTCGTCTCTCCCTCCCCCCTGTCTCTCTCCCTCCCTGTCTCTCTCTCTCCCTCCCTGTCTCCCTCCCTGTCTCTCACCCTGCCTGTCTCTCTCCCTTCCTGTCTCCCTGTCTCTCTCCCTCCCTGTCTCTCTCCCTCCCTGTCTCTCTCCCTCTCTCCCTCCCTGTCTCTCTCACTCCCTGTCTCTCTCCCTCCCTCCCTGTCTCTCTCCATCCCTGTCTCCCTGTCTCTCTCCCTCCCTGTCTCTCTCCCTCCCTGTCTCACTCCCTCCCTGTCACCCTGTCTGTCTCCCTGTCTGTCTCCCTGTCTCTCTCCCTCCTTGTCTCCCTGTCTCCCTCCCCCCGTCTCCCTGTCTCTCTCCCTCCCTGTCTCCCTGTCTCTCTCCCTCCCTGTCTCTCTAACTCCGTCTCCCTGTCTCTCTCCCTCCCTGTCTCCCTCCCTCCCTCCATGTCTCTCTCCCTCCCTGTCTCTCTCCCTCCCTGTCACCCTGTCTGTCTCCCTGTCTGTCTCCCTGTCTCTCTCCCTCCTTGTCTCCCTGTCTCCCTCCCTGTCTCTCTCCCTCCCTGTCTCTCTCCCTCCCTGTCTCCCTGTTTCTCTCCCTCCCTGTCTCTCGGTCTATCTCCCTCCCTGTCTCTCTCCCTCCCTGTCTCTCTCCCTCCCTGTCTGTCTATCTTTCTGTCTCTCTCCCTCCCTCCCTGTCTCCCTGTCTCTCTCCCTCCCCGTCTCCCTGTCTCCCCCCCTGTCTCTCTCCCTCCCTGTCTCACTGACTCTCTCCTGTTAATTTCAGCTGTGAGGGAGAGACACACTTTCTCCTTGCCGTACACAACTGTGCTATCTTTTTGTGGAGAGTGTCTCTCGCGGCGGAGTGTCTCTCCTGGTGGACGGTAGATTAGGGTGGGTGGAGGAGGGCTCCCCCCACCGGAAGATACCGAGAATCGGGATGACAAAGGCCTAAGATTATGGCTGACAGTTATTTTCAGGTATTGTTAAAACAATAAAGCTGTGACCATTTTTACTTCCTCAAAACGGTGTCGTCTCAGCTTGTTAGGGGGGTGTAAGTAAACCTCGCAGTAGGCACACTGAGCCGTTAAGTCACCTCTGTCAGCCTTCATAGTATTGAAGAGACTTAGGGCCTTGGCCTGGATGATGGCTCGGCTTAAAGGCACATTGTGACTGGTTTGATCTTCAATCCACACCACTAAAACTTATTCCATGTCAGCAATAAGGTTATCTCGTTTTCTTATAACTTTAGTGTTCACTGGTGTTGCACTTTTCATTTTCGTCAACACTTTCTCCTTGCCGTACACAACTGTGCTTATTCTGAAGCCAGGGTCACGTTTGGTATGAATGGCTCCCGATAGCATTAACACAGTTCCCTTTTAAATCACTCCAAGTCCTGTAATATTTCCTCCACTTTATTGGGAAAAGGCAGCAGGATACAGATACTTGTGGATGGTGTGTAGTGGTGATTATTAGTTAGGAACCGGTAAAAAGAGATGGCCTCACCAAGGGGGATAAACAGAGAAGGGGTTCTTTACTCACTGTCTCCAGGGTGGAAAAGGAAGTGAGGTGCAGTGTGGGTAAAGGAATAGTCTAGGGGTAGACCATGTCTGAACAAACAGGAGGGGGGGCAGACTAGCCCATTCTGGAGGATCTCAGAAACTGCTGTAGCAGCTCACTGATGTCATGCTCGCAGGCAAGGAATGCAACATTGTTGCAAGCCACACAGGCACAGTATGTGTCTGCAGACTCCATGCAGCTGGGAATAAAATCTGACAGGCAGAAACTGCAAAGGAGAGAGGGGGGTGAGTCAGAAATGTGGCTCTTGTTCCATAACACTCCCCGTCTGGTATCTGTAGATACCACTATATAACTGGAATATGTGGAACATATGTGCAATGCATAACAAAGATAACATCACATTCTCAAACAATGCAAGAGTCCATGTCCACATAGCGATGTGACACCGGCCGGTATCACTGGTATCAAGGTCCCTTGGCCAAGGTTCTTTGGCAAAGGATGCAGGGTGGATGCACAGCTCCAGGTTTGCTGCTTGCACCACAATGTCTTTGTATAAAAGTCTCTGGCACTGTTTCTTTTTAGTCTTGTAAGAGAACAGTCCTTTTGTCTCTGTAGTTTCACCCACAGAGTGTATCCCCTTGTAGGTATACCAGCCGTGGCAGCCTGTTGCTCTATCACCTGGCGTTTGGCAGAAGGAGAGGGCTTTTGGCTCCTTGTGGGAGCGGATTACTGTCCCTGGAAAACTGGTTGTCGAATGTAATCCGATAAAGGGGGCGTCGTTTAGGGAGACTCCCTGAAGCTGAGCGCTGGGGTTGAACATTACCCGGATTTGATCGGGTTCCTGAGGGTGGTAGGCCCCAGGTGATTGGAGGTACCGACATTCTTCGCCTTCCTCCATTAGAGGTGCTGGCTTTGCGTGGCCGGTAAAGAATATCTTCTGGATGAAGACCACAAAGTTGTTTTTGGTCTCTGGTTCCCTTTGTAGGCCGCAGAGGTGCGAGGTGAACCTAGAGATGGCATGTTCTCCATTGTTTGGGAAGCGCCTCCTTGGTGAACGGAATGGTAGCGGAGTCACCCGACTGCTTAGTCCGTCTTTAGAGAGCTCCTTGACTGTTAACTTCGGGAATCCTCTATCTTCCCTTGATGGTGTTTGTTTGTCATCGTTCCTTGTTGTCTGGAACGCTGTGCGCCGTAGTTCATCGGTACATTTCTCTTGCACGAGAACATCTCCGCGTAGTTTGGTGAAACGCTTTTGTGTTTCTTTGTTGACTGCCATCGGGAGGTTGTTTTCTCCCTGGACATGACGAAGAACAGTCTCTTTTGTCCTTGTAAATCCTTTTGGGAAATGTCTCTGCAACTGTCCCCTCTTACGTGTTTGAACGAACAGTCCTTTTGACACCGTGGCTTCGCCTGTGGGGCGCAATCTTTTGCGGCTATGCCAGCCGTGGCAATCGGTTGCTCTGTTGCTTGATACTCTGTGGAGAGGAACAACTGTACGTCTTAATTGTGCCCTTGCTCGCGGGAGTATTGTCTGATTGTTTGTTGTTTTTAGGACGATCCCTTTGTCGGTCACCTTTGGGAGGTTACTCTCTTCCTTCGGTGGAATCGACTCATCATCCTTGGCTGTCTGGACTGCTGAGCATCCTAAGCCATTGTCGCATCCTATCAGCGTGAGGATGTCTTTGTTGGTCTCAGGGGTATGACCTTGTCTTTTCTCTTCACTTGGCCCTTCGGTCACTTGGAGATGGCCAAGACATGGTTCAGAGAGAGATGTGTGTCCACATTCTGTCACCTCCGTTCTGCGGGCATCAACGTAGTCTTGCCCGTGCTCTTTGTTAGTGCACGAGTTGCCCACTATCACCCATCCTAGGTCGAGTCTTTGGGCGTATGGCGCGTTGTGGGGTCCGTTATGCTGTTTACGGACTTTATGTACCCTCATGATGTCCCTACCGAGCAGCAGCAGGATCTTGGCGTCTTGTTCCACCGGCCGGATGTGGTTGGCTATTCCTTTGAGGTGGGGGTAATGGAGTGCCACGTCTGGTGTGGGTATCTCGTCCCTATTTGTGGCCATGTGGTTGCACTCGATGAGTGTGGGAAGGGGCATGTTCA
This sequence comes from Ascaphus truei, assembly GCF_040206685.1. Lineage (NCBI taxonomy): Eukaryota > Metazoa > Chordata > Amphibia > Anura > Ascaphidae > Ascaphus > Ascaphus truei. Next base: position 10,357 of record NW_027454631.1, on the reverse strand, counting down.
CTTTGCAGTCTATTGAGCATATGGTGTAGCCATTCACTCTTCTCCCTGTGGTCTCCATTTGCCCTGCGCATGTTCTGAGAGTGTAAGGAGAGGCACCATCTTGTATGTTAAACATGTCGAAGAACTCTGACCTGACCAGTGATCGGTTGCTCTGGTCGTCGAGGATTGCGTACATCCGAATAGCCTTCTCAGGTTGTCCCTGGGGGTGCACTGCGACAAGGCATATTTTGGAGCAGGACATTTTGTCACCTTCTTTTCCGCAAACCTCAGTGCGCTGAGATGTGACGGATGTTGACTCTCCTTCTTTCTCCCCGCCATGCTCCGCTATGGAGGATGGGTTCTTGAGTTGGTGGAGTGTCATCGCCTCTGGGTGTAACGCAGTCACGTGCTTGTCGCTCTCGCACACTGTGCATTTGATCTCTTCCTTACAGTCCCTGGCTAGGTGAGTCGTGGAACTGCAGCACTTGAAGCAAACTCCGAATTCTCCAAGTAACCTCTTGCGTTCCTCTAGGGACTTCATCTTGAACCCAAAGCACTTGTTGAGTGGGTGTGGCTTCTTGTGTATGGGACATTCCCTGTTTGGGTCCCTTGGTTCCTTGTCTCCGGCGACCGACTGATCGGGAGTAGTTTGGGTCGTGGGAGGCACGTCCGTCCTGCGGGCCGAGATGGGTGTTTGGGGGTTACCATATCTCGTCGCTGGTCTCTCGTTCTTCAGGCTGCTCGCACTGTATGTGGTTTGCGTACCTAAGATGAAACTGGGATCGTTCCTTGTCCTTGCCGCTTCGCGGATGAAGCTCACGAAGAATGAGAATGGGGGGAAGACAACCTGCTTCTCCCTTTTGTATTTGGAACCTTGTGAAAGCCACCTTTCTTGGAGGTTGAAGGGTAGCTTCTCCAGGATGGGTCTCACTCCACGAGCTGAATCTAGGGCGTTGAGACCTATTAAGGAATGGTCTTTCCTTGCGAACTCCAGTTCTTGCAGCAGGTCTCCAAGATCTCGTAACTTCGAGTAGTCTTTAGTTGTGATCTTGGGGAAGCTCTCGATTCTTTTGAAGAGTGAATCTTCGACTGCTTCGGGGCTGCCATAGGACTCTTCTAGCCTTTCCCACACTAGGTCAAGACCTACTTGGGGTTGATGCGCGTTTGCCGTCCGAAGTCTCTGCGCTTGCTCCCTGGATACGTTCCCCAGAAACTTGACTAAAAGGTTGAGCTCTTCCCTTGCTGAGAAGTCCAAGCTGTCGATTGCGTCTTTGAACGTGAACTTCCACGTCCGGTAGTTCTCAGGGCGGTCGTCGAAGCTGATGAGTCCTGCGTGCACCAAGTCACGCCGGATCATGTACTTGGCTATGTCTGTCAGACCTGAGACATCGGCGCGTTTGCCCAGTTCTGAGGTAGTTGCTGGGAGGGTCCGTGCGGTCGCCTCTTCCTTGGCATGGACGCGTGATGACTGCTGGCCAGTGTGAGGGGCTGTTTTCTCCCGCGTGGGTGTACCTGGATTGCGAGACTGTTGTGGTGCATCCGTGTGCGCGCTGGCGTGTGGATCAGTTGCGGCTGTGGCTATCCCAGGCAGCATGTGCCATTGATGGAGCAGCGTCTTCTCCTCGTGGTCCTAGCGAGTCTTCGGTATCTGTGGAGTCGCTCCATCCGTGTTGAGATGGTGCGCTGGTGTTCACACTGAAGAGGCTCCTGACGTAGTCTTCAGTGCGTTGGACTGGATCCTCTGAGGCAATCCGTCTGTAGGGTTGCTCCCCGCCATCCTGTTGCGCGGCTGCTTCTAGTACTTCAGCTTGGGCTATGGCGGCGGCGGCTTCCTTCTCTTGATTAAGTGCCTCTAGATCCGCGTCCAATTCGGCCCTTTTACGCGCCGCGGCAGCGGCGGCATTTGCAGCGGCGGCGGTAGCAGCGGCGGCATTGGCGGCGGTGGCAGCGGCGGTGGCAGCAGCGGCGGCATTAGCAGCGGCATTGGCAGCGGCATTGGCAGCGGCGGCCGTGGCAGCGGCGGCGGCATTCTGCTCCTCCTCTTCTATGCGCGCTCTTTCTGTCCTTACGGCTGCCTCTCTGCGACTATATTCAGCCCTGGCACGTGCGGCCTCTGCGGCGGCTCGCGCCTTGGTAGCGTTTGTGCTTGCGCTGGACGCGTTAGATCGCGCTGATCTTGCTGACCTTGATGAGTGCCTGGATGTGCTTGAGCGCTGCGATGCGGTTTCCAGCAAAAGGTCTTTCCTCTTACTCTCGGCTTCCGTGATAGAGGTTCGCACGCGGCTGTCACGTGTCAAGTCAATATTGAGCTGTAAGTCCCTTTCTTGCAGGCTTTCACCGGTGTTAGCCCTGGCCAGGTAAGTGACGTATGCCTCTGACAGCTCTTGGTAGCGTGCGTGATCTATCTTTAATTGAGTTATTGCCTGCTCGAGCTGTTGTACAGAATTGCCAGCGCCGGCGACATTGCGTATCCCAAGTGTGGTTGTTTCCCAGGCCAACTCTAATTTAGCGCGGTGCGCTTCAATGTCAGTCTCATATTTTTCGCGGCCCTTTTGTGTCAGTGTGACTGTCCGTTTGGGCCTTGCGCCTGCCTGCGCCTCTTGCAGCTGCGCAGCGGTCTCTGTGTCTGAGAGATCGCTTTCCTGCGTGATGTCTGGTGAGGCTCTGAGTTCTGCCATGCTGTAGGTGTGTGTAGGCCTTTTGCCAGTGCGTGTGGCGTGCGGTCTTTTACCTTGTCAGCGATGGGCGTCTGTCTCAGATGATGCCGAGCGGTGTCCTGCAGCGTGCAGCGTTGGGGTAGCTGTACTTACAGGTGTCCATTGGCTCCTCACTGTGGGGCTGAGCAGCGGGTGGACTCAGACAGAGAAAAAGGCAATTAGGTATTGTGAGAGAAGCACTGTTAGTTGCAAGGCTGCTGTGCAGTTTGAGCTACTGGTTGTCTGTGAAAGCTGCAGACTGTTTGCAGTTTTAGCTACTTGGTGCTTCCTTTGTGTAGTATTAGCAAAGTAAGGCTGCTCACTGTCTTTGCATAAAGCTGTGGTAGTTTGCTGTGTAGAGGCTTGTGGCTCTGTGTAGCAACGTGCTTGTGCAATGTAGTGAGAGACTGCTCTTTATTTGCTATGTAAGCTGCTTGCTTGTATCTTTAGCATGAAGGCTGTGGGTAGCAGCTCCTCTGTGTGTATTTCCCAAGGCACACGGTCCTCTTTTTACTATTCTGAAGCCAGGGTCACGTTTGGTATGAATGGCTCCCGATAGCATTAACACAGTTCCCTTTTAAATCACTCCAAGTCCTGTAATATTTCCTCCACTTTATTGGGAAAAGGCAGCAGGATACAGATACTTGTGGATGGTGTGTAGTGGTGATTATTAGTTAGGAACCGGTAAAAAGAGATGGCCTCACCAAGGGGGATAAACAGAGAAGGGATTCTTTACTCACTGTCTCCAGGGTGGAAAAGGAAGTGAGGTGCAGTGTGGGTAAAGGAATAGTCTAGGGGTAGACCATGTCTGAACAAACAGGAGGGGGGGCAGACTAGCCCATTCTGGTGAGGATCTCAGAAACTGCTGTAGCAGCTCACTGATGTCATGCTCGCAGGCAAGGAATGCAACATTGTTGCAAGTTACACAGGCACAGTATGTGTCTGCAGACTCCATGCAGCTGGGAATAAAATCTGACAGGCAGAAACTGCAAAGGAGAGAGGGGGGTGAGTCAGAAATGTGGCTCTTGTTCCATAACTGTGCTATCTGTTTGACGAGGCAAATCTACAGTAGCTTCCTGCCGATTTCAGCATTACACATTCCCTGCTCACCTCATTTTATTATTTCTAACTTGGCATTTAAAGTAAGAGGCTTACGACTCCATTTGTTTAAGACTGGAGGTACTATTGGATGCCATTGTACAGTACTGTTCAGTTACTGTAACGAACACACAACAAATATTTTACTGTACCTACAGTATGTACTGTACTGTACAGTATACACGTGCACCTGTGACAAACAGAGCGATGCTGAGCTGGAAACAGAGCGATGCAGAGAGCGCAGACTGCTACTGACACACTGACAGAGGCTGCTTCTGCTTCCCTGAGAAATGGCAGGGAGAACACTGTACGGATGCGCATGCGCAAAAAAGGCTGCTCAGCAACAGCCGGGTGCCGAAAATCGCCGTAAAAACGGAACCAGCGCCGAATGTAATGGGCGTAGGTATACATTGTGAAGCGTCGAAAAGCGGGGCCTTCCTGTAGATAAAGGAAGCACACCCATTGCAAATACTCAGATACGATACTACCAACACCTATATATTCCAAAATAAGTGGCTTACTATCTGATCCCTGGTGGGGCTCACTGGGGGCGACTTCTACTGTAATATACAAGAGCAACCTTCAAAACACAAAGGAGAAATACTCACAAATGGGGGCGCATGGTACCATATGAAAATCAATGTGTTTTTATTATTACAAACAAAAGAACGACGCATTAAAAACAATGAAAACAAGTTCTGAGGAAGACTTATAAATCCTACTGGTGGCAAGTTATGTAATATATATTTCTCTAACGGGGGGACTTGTAGGTGTGTCCAAATCAGAACCACCTCCAGTATCCTATTATACACAGGGACACTGTTTATAGGAACAGTCCAAGCCGGTTTCCCCCTTTATGTTTTTAATGCAGGATTAAAGCGGGGGGTCTCCGGTGCTGACCCCTGTTACTTTCAGCTGGGAGGGCTGGGAAGAGGCTGCATGGCGCGTTGGGCTACTGTTTTTATATAGGGGCAGTTTGGGAGGAAATAAAATCACTTGTGTGGAAGTAACGTGTGTTCTCAGAAGATGGGGGAGCGCAGATATCGCTGGGGTATATGGAACAAATAGCAAAACACAACATAGTGCAAATAAAGTCTTTAAACCAAAAACGCGTGCGCCTGAAGAAGTTCCCTCGAAGGGAAACTCACACGGTCTTTGAAATAAACAGACATCTCCAAAACTGGTGTCAGTTCTCTGCCTGTGAATGAATGCGGTTCCCAGGCCTGTATCTGGTGCAGGCACAGCGTGGTATCACTCAGGTAATAACATCAGGGGTGGGCAAAGAGAGAGCGAGAGAGAGAGAGACACACTGACTGGGGAGAAAGAGAGACACCGACTGGGGAGAAAGAGAGAGACACACTGACTGGGGAGAAAGAGAGAGAAAGACACTGACTGGGGAGAAAGAGAGAGAACACACACACTGACTGGGGAGAAAGAGAGAGACACACTGACTGGGGAGAAAGAGAGAGAAGACACACACTGACTGGGGAGAAAGAGAGAGACACACTGACTGGGGAGAGACACACTGACTGGGGAGAAAGAGACACACTGACTGGGGAGAGAGAGAACACACACACTGACTGGGGAGAAAGAGAGAGACACACTGACTGAGGAGAAAGAGACTCACTCTGATAGGGGTGAAAGAGAGAGACACACACTGACTGGGGAGAAAGAGAGACGCACTGACTGAGGAGAAAGAGACTCACTTTGATTGGGGAGAAAGAGAGAGACACACATTGACTGGGGAGAAAGAGAGAGAGAACACACACACTGCCTGGGGAGAAAGAGACACACACACAATGACTAGGGAGAAAGAGAGAGAGAGACACTGACCGGGAAGAAAGAGAGAGACAGTGACTGGGGAGAAAGAGAGGGAAACACTGACTGGGGAGAAAGAGAGAGACACTGACTGGGGAGAAAGAGAGAGACAATGACTGGGGAGAAAGAGAGAGACAATGACTGGGGACAAAGAGAGAGACACACTAACTAGGGAGAAAGAGACACACTGACTGGGGAGAAAGAGAGAGAGAGACACGCTGACTGGGGAGAAAAAGAGAGGGACACACACTGACTAGGGAGAAAAAGAAAGACACGGACCTGGGGGGAGCGAGAGAGACACAGACCTGGGGGGAACAAGAGAGACACACACTGACTGGGGAGAAAGAGAGAGACACACACACTGACTGGGGAGAAAGAGACACATTCTGACTGAGGAGAAAGAGAGAGAGAAAGAGAGAGAGAGACTGACTGGGGAGAAAGAGAGAGAGACTGGGAAGAAAGGGAGAGAGAGACAATAACTGGGGAGAAAGAGACACGCTGACTAGGGAGAAAGAGAGACACACTGACTGGGGAGAAAGAGAGACACACTGACTGGGGAGAAAGGGAGAGAGAGACAATAACTGGGGAGAAAGAGAGACACACTGACTGGGGAGAAAGGGAGAGAGAGAGACAATAACTGGGGAGAAAGAGACTCGCTGACTAGGGAGAAAGAGAGAGACACACTGACTGGGGAGAAAGAGAGAGACACACTGACTGGGGAGAAAGAGAGAGACACACACACACACACTGACTGGAGAGAGAGAGAGAGAGAGAGAGAGACTGACTGTGGAGAAAGAGAGAGACACACTGAGGAGAAAGAGAGAGACTTACACACTAACTGAAAAGAGAGAGAGACTTACACACTAACTGAAAAGAGAGAGAGACACTGATTGGGGAGAAAGAGAGACATAATAAATGAGGATAAAAAGAGAGGGACACACACTGACTAGGGAGAAATAGAGAGACACAGACCTGGGGGGAGTGAGAGAGACACACACAGACCTGGGGGGAGCGAGAGAGACACACACAGACCTGGGGGGAGCGAGAGAGACACACACAGACCTGGGGGGAGCGAGAGAGACACACACAGACTTGGGGGTGCGAGAGAGACACACAGACCTGAGGGGAGCGAGAGAGACACACACAGACCTGGGGGGAGCGAGAGAGACACACACAGACCTGGGGGGAGCGAGAGAGACACACACAGACTTGGGGGTGCGAGAGAGACACACACAGACCTGGGGAGAGCGAGAGAGACACACAGAGACCTGGGGGGAGCGAGAGAGACACACACAGACCTGGGGGGAGCGAGAGAGACACACACAGACCCGGGGGGAGCGAGAGAGACACAGAGACCTGGGGGGAGCAAGAGAGACACAGAGACCTGGGGGGAGCGAGAGAGACACACACAGACCTGGGGGGAGCGAGAGAGACACACAGAGACCTGGGGGGAGCGAGAGAGACACACAGACCTGGGGGGAGCGAGAGAGACACACACAGAACTGGGGGGAGCGAGAGAGACACACACAGACCTTGGAGGAGCGAGAGAGACAAACACAGACCCGGGGGGAGCGAGAGAGACACACAGAGACCTGGGGGGAGCGAGAGAGACACACAGAGACCTGGGGGGAGCGAGAGAGACACACAGACCTGGGGGGAGCGATAGAGACACACAAAGACCTGGGGGGAGCGAGAGAGACACACAGAGACCTGGGGGGAGCGAGAGAGACACACACAGACCTTGGAGGAGCGAGAGAGACAAACACAGACCCGGGGGGAGCGAGAGAGACACACAGAGACCTGGGGGGAGCGAGAGAGACACACAGAGACCTGGGGGGAGCGAGAGAGACACACAGACCTGGGGGGAGCGAGAGAGACACACACAGACCTGGGGGGAGCGAGAGAGACACACACAGACCTGGGGGGAGCGAGAGAGACACACACAGACCTGGGGGGAGCCAGAGAGACACACACAGACCTGGGGGGAGCCAGAGAGACACACAGACCCGGGGGAGCGAGAGAGACACACACAGACCTGGGGGGAGCGAGAGAGACACACACAGACCTGGGGGGAGCGAGAGAGACACACACAGACCTGGGGGGAGCGAGAGAGACACACACAGACCTGGGGGGAGCGAGAGAGACAAACACAGACCCGGGGGGAGCGAGAGAGACACACAGAGACCTGGGGGGAGCGAGAGAGACACACAGAGACCTGGGGGGAGCGAGAGAGACACACAGACCTGGGGGGAGCGAGAGAGACACACACAGACCTGGGGGGAGCGAGAGAGACACACACAGACCTGGGGGGAGCGAGAGAGACGCACACAGACCTGGGGGGAGTGTGAGTGACATACACAGACCTGGGGGGAGCAAGAGAGACACACACAGACCTGGGGGGAGCCAGAGAGACACACAGACCCGGGGGAGCGAGAGAGACACACACAGACCTGGGGGGAGCGAGAGAGACACACACAGACCTGGGGGGAGCGAGAGAGACACACACAGACCTGGGGGGAGCGAGAGAGACACACACAGACCTGGGGGGAGCGAGAGAGACACACAGACCTGGGGGGAGCGAGAGAGACACACAGACCTGGGGGGAGCGAGAGAGACACACACAGACCTGGGGGGAGCAAGAGAGACACACAGACCCGGGGGAGCGAGAGAGACACACACAGACCTGGGGGGAGCGAGAGAGACACACAGAGACCTGGGGGGAGCGAGAGAGACACACACAGACCTGGGGGGAGCGAGAGAGACAAACAGACCTGGGGGGAGCGAGAGAGACACACACAGACCTGGGGGGAGCGAGAGAGACACACACAGACCTGGGGGGTGCGAGAGAGACACACACAGACCTGGGGGGAGCCAGAGAGACACACAACGACCTGGGGGGAGCGAGAGAGACACACACAGACCTGGGGGGAGCGAGAGAGACACACAGAGACCTGGGGGGAGCGAGAGAGACACACACAGACCTGGGGGGAGCGAGAGAGACACACAGACCTGGGGGGAGCGAGAGAGACACACACAGACCTGGGGGGAGCGAGAGAGACACACACAGACCTGGGGGGTGCGAGAGAGACACACACAGACCTGGGGGGAGCCAGAGAGACACACAACGACCTGGGGGGAGCGAGAGAGACACACACAGACCTGGGGGGAGCGAGAGAGACACACACAGACCTGGGGGAGCGAGAGAGACACACACAGACCTGGGGAGAGTGTCACTGCCATTAGTACACTTTGCTCATAGAGGGGACTGACTCCTTCACCCTGTCACTGCCATTAGTACACTTTGCTCATAGGAGGGACTGACTCCTTAACCCTGTCACTGCCATTAGTACACTTTGGCTTTAGGGGGGGACTGACCCCTTAACCCTCTCACTGCCATTCGTGCATTTTGGCTTTAGGGGGTTTGCCTTTATAAGCAGGGGAATTAAAGAGTCAATTCTCTGTTGCAGGACCCTACAGTGTACTGGCGAGGTATTGGGATAAGGCCCCAATACATATAAAAATACACCCCCCGCCCCCCAAACATATAAAAATTGGAAGGATTCTGCTCGATCGGTGCCGGGTTTTGCTGCCAGTTCGGGTTTTCCTGCCTGCCCTTTCTGCTCAATTTGGCCATTTTGGTTACTGGCAACCTGCTATATAGGGCTGCACTTCCCTGTGGGAGTCGCCCAGCACATGTCTGTGTTTCTGCAGCTCCTGTCGGTCTTTGCTGTCGCCTGTTCCTGTCGGTCTTTGCTGTTGCCTGTTCCTGTTGCCTGTTCCTGTCGGTCTTTGCTGTTGCCTGTTCCTGTCGCCTGTTCCTGTTACCTGTTTGGATTCCCTGTTGCTGACCCCGGACCGCGACCCCGACGCTTTCTGCCTGCTCTGACCTTTTGCCTGTTGCCTGGACTTTGCACCCCTGCCCTTTTGCATGTACCCAGGCTGGGCTCTGCACCACTGCCGCCAGCCCTGACCCCTGCTCCATACTTACTACACCCCCCCCCCAATAGATATAAAAAGACACCCCCAATACATATAGAAATACACCCCCCCAATACATATAAAAATACATCCCCCCCAATACATATAGAAATACACCCCCCCCCAATACATATAGAAATACACCCCCCCAATACATATAAAAATACACCCCCCCCAATAGATATAAAAATACACCCCCCCCCCCCCCCCCAATACATATACATTTTTCAGATTTCTCCAAGTTAGGCACTATATTCAATCCATTTACAAGCCAAACCAACCACATGTGTTGACGCTATATGAAGACTGGTGTGTACGTCAGCCTCTTATGCAAGGCATTACTTCCAGGCTATACCATAGTTTGACGCCTGTCAAAAATAGCCAAATCCCTGATAAATATATGACATCCTGGGAGGAGGAGTTAAATACCAATTTAGACCTCGATGTCTGGAAAGATGTTTGGGAGGCTGCCTCCAAAAATTCTTCCTGTGGTGATTAAGGAGAATATTTACAAGCTAATATTTAGGTGGTATATGACTCCTACCAGGTTAGACTCTTTTCTCCCGGTGTCTCTCCTTTATGTTGGCGTGGTTGTGGCGAAAGGGGGAATATACTGCACATATTCTGGTCGTGTCCAAAAATTCAGCAAACATGGAGGGAAGTGTTTGCATTAATACACAGGGTTTTGGGCATCACCGTCCCCCAGGACCCAATATATACAGTCTTGGGAAAACCAATGGCCAATCGTAACAAAAAAGAAATTAAAGTTATCTCCCAAATTCTAAATG
>NW_027454630.1:0-68164 GCF_040206685.1 Ascaphus truei | reverse complement strand
TAGCCTTCCCCCCACCCCTGCCTGTCTAGCCTTCCCCCCACCCCTGCCTGTCTAGCCTTCCCATAAACCCCAGCCTGTCTAGCCTTCCCCCCACCCCAGCCTGTCTAGCCTTCCCCCCACCCCAGCCTGTCTAGCCTTCCCCCCACCCCAGCCTGTCTAGCCTTCCCCCCTCCCCAGCCTGTCTAGCCTTCCCCCCAACCCCAGCCTGTCTAGCCTTCCCCCCCACCCCAGCCTGTCTAGCCTTCCCCCCCACCCCAGCCTGTCTAGCCTTCCCCCCCACCCCAGCCTGTCTAGCCTTTCCCCCACCCCAGCCTGTCTAGCCTTCCCCCCACCCCAGCCTGTCTAGCCTTCCCCCCACTCCAGCCTGTCTCGCTCTCCTCCCCCCCAGCCTGTCTCGCTCTCCTCCCCCCCAGCCTGTCTCGCTCTCCTCCCCCCCCAGCCTGTCTCGCTCTCCTCCCCCCCCAGCCTGTCTCGCTCTCCTCCCCCCCCTGCCTGTCTCTCCCCCCCCTGCCTGTCTCTCCCCCCCCTGCCTGTCTCTCCCCCCCCTGCCTGTCTCTCCCCCCCCAGCCTGTCTCTCCCCCCCCAGCCTGTCTCTCCCCCCCAGCCTGTCTCTCCCCCCCAGCCTGTCTCTCCCCCCCAGCCTGTCTCTCCCCCCCCCAGCCTGTCTCTCCCCCACCCAGCCTGTCTATCCCCCCCCCCAGCCTGTCTATCCCCCCCCAGACTGTCTCTCCCCCCCCAGCCTGTCTCTCCCCCCCCCAGCCTGTCTCTCCCCCCCCAGCCTGTCTCTCCCCCCCCAGCCTGTCTCTCCCCCCCCCAGGCTGTCTCTCTCCCCCAGCCTGTCTCCCCCCAGCCTGTCTCCCCCCCAGCCTGTCTCCCCCCTCTCCCCCAGCCTGTCTCCCCCTCTAACCCAGCCTGTCTCTCCCCCCCCCAGCCTGTCTTTTTCCTCCACCCAGCCTCTCCCCCCCCAGTCTGTCTCTCTACTCTCCCCCGCCTGTCACCCCCCCAGCCTGTCTCCCCCCCCCCTCAGCCTGTCTCCCCCCCTCAGCCTGTCTCCCCCCCCTCAGCCTGTCTCTCCCCCCCCAGTCTGTCTCCCCCCCCCAACCTGTCTCTCCCCCCAGCCTGTCTCTCCCCCCAGCCTGTCTCTCCCCCCAGCCTGTCTCTCCCCCCAGCCTGTCTCTCCCCCCAGCCTGTCTCCCTCCCCCCAGCCTGTCTCCCTCCCCCCAGCCTGTCTCCCTCCCCCCAGCCTGTCTCCCTCCCCCCAGCCTGTCTCTCCCCCCCAGCCTGTCTCTCCCCCCCAGCCTGTCTCTCCCCCCCCAGCCTGTCTCTCCCCCCCCAGCCTGTCTCTCCCCCCCCCAGCCTGTCTCTCCCCCCCCCAGCCTGTCTCTCCCCCCCAGCCTGTCTCTCCCCCCCCAGCCTGTCTCTCCCCCCCAGCCTGTCTCTCTCCCCCCCCAGACTGTCTCTCTCCCCCCCAGACTGCCTCTCTCCCCCCCAGACTGTCTCTCTTCCCCCCAGCCTGTCTCTCTCCCCCCCAGCCTGTCTCTCTCCCCCCCAGCCTGTCTCTCTCCCCCCCCCCCAGCCTGTCTCTCTCTCCCCCAGCCTGTCTTTCTCCCCCCCCAGCCTGTCTCTCTTGTCCCCAGCCTGTCTCTCTTGTCCCCAGCCTGTCTCTCTTGTCCCCAGCCTGTCTCTCTCCCCCCCCAGCCTGTCTCTCTCCCCCCCCAGCCTGTCTCTCTCCCCCCCAGCCTGTCTCTCTCCCCCCCCAGCCTGTCTCTCTCCCCCCCAGCCTGTCTCTCTCCCCCCCAGCCTGTCTCTCTCCCCCCCAGCCTGTCTCTCCCCCCCCCCCCAGCCTGTCTCTCTCCCCCCCGGCCTCTCTTCCCCTCCCCGGCCTCTCTTCCCCTCCCCGGCCTCTCTTCCCCTCCCCGGCCTCTCTTCCCCTCCCCGGCCTCTCTTCCCCTCCCAGCCCCTCCTCCCCCCCCAGCCCCTCTTCCCCCCCCAGCCCCTCTTCCCCCCCCCAGCCCCTCTTCCCCCCCCCAGCCCCTCTTCCCCCCCCAGCCTCTCTTTCCCCCCCCCAGCCTCTCTTCCCCCCCCAGCCTCTCTTCCCCCCCCAGCCTCTCTTCCTCCCCCCCCAGCCTCTCTTCCTCCCCAGCCTCTCTTCCCCCCCCAGCCTCTCTTCCCCTCCCAGCCTCTCTTCCCCTCCCAGCCTCTCTCCCCCCTCCCAGCCTCTCTCCCCCCTCCCAGCCTCTCTCCGCCCTCCCAGCCTCTCTCCGCCCTCCCAGCCTCTCTCCGCCCTCCCAGCCTCTCTCCCCCCTCCCAGCCTCTCTCCCCCCTCCCAGCCTCTCTCCCCCTCCCAGCCTCTCTCCCCCTCCCAGCCTCTCTCCCCCCTCTCCCCCAGCCTCTCTCCCCCCTCTCCCCCAGCCTCTCTCCCCCCTCTCCCCCAGCCTCTCTCCCCCCTCTCCCCCAGCCTCTCTCCCCCCTCTCCCCCAGCCTGTCTCTCTCCTCTCCCCCAGCCTGTCTCTCCCCCCAGCCTGTCTCTCCCCCCAGCCTGTCTCTCCCCCCAGCCTGTCTCTCCCCCCAGCCTGTCTCTCCCCCCAGCCTGTCTCTCCCCCCAGCCTGTCTCCCTCCCCCCAGCCTGTCTCCCTCCCCCCAGCCTGTCTCACCCCCCAGCCTGTCTCACCCCCCAGCCTGTCTCCCCCCCAGCCTGTCTCTCCCCCCCAGCCTGTCTCTCCCCCCCAGCCTGTCTCTCCCCCCCCAGCCTGTCTCTCCCCCCCCAGCCTGTCTCTCCCCCCCCAGCCTGTCTCTCCCCCCCCAGCCTGTCTCTCCCCCCCCCAGCCTGTCTCTCCCCCCCAGCCTGTCTCTCCCCCCCCAGCCTGTCTCTCCCCCCCAGCCTGTCTCTCTCCCCCCCCAGACTGTCTCTCTCTCCCCCCAGACTGCCTCTCTCCCCCCCAGACTGTCTCTCTTCCCCCCAGCCTGTCTCTCTCCCCCCCAGCCTGTCTCTCTCCCCCCCAGCCTGTCTCTCTCTCCCCCCCCCAGCCTGTCTCTCTCCCCCCCAGCCTGTCTCTCTCCCCCCCCAGCCTGTCTCTCTTGTCCCCAGCCTGTCTCTCTTGTCCCCAGCCTGTCTCTCTTGTCCCCAGCCTGTCTCTCTCCCCCCCCAGCCTGTCTCTCTCCCCCCCCCAGCCTGTCTCTCTCCCCCCCAGCCTGTCTCTCTCCCCCCCCAGCCTGTCTCTCTCCCCCCCAGCCTGTCTCTCTCCCCCCCAGCCTGTCTCTCTCCCCCCCAGCCTGTCTCTCCCCCCCCCCCCCAGCCTGTCTCTCTCCCCCCCGGCCTCTCTTCCCCTCCCCGGCCTCTCTTCCCCTCCCCGGCCTCTCTTCCCCTCCCCGGCCTCTCTTCCCCTCCCCGGCCTCTCTTCCCCTCCCCGGCCTCTCTTCCCCTCCCCGGCCTCTCTTCCCCTCCCAGCCCCTCCTCCCCCCCCAGCCCCTCTTCCCCCCCCAGCCCCTCTTCCCCCCCCCAGCCCCTCTTCCCCCCCCAGCCTCTCTTTCCCCCCCCCCAGCCTCTCTTCCCCCCCCAGCCTCTCTTCCTCCCCCCCCCAGCCTCTCTTCCCCCCCCAGCCTCTCTTCCTCCCCAAGCCTCTCTTCCCCCCCCAGCCTCTCTTCCCCTCCCAGCCTCTCTTCCCCTCCCAGCCTCTCTCCCCCCTCCCAGCCTCTCTCCCCCCTCCCAGCCTCTCTCCGCCCTCCCAGCCTCTCTCCGCCCTCCCAGCCTCTCTCCGCCCTCCCAGCCTCTCTCCCCCCTCCCAGCCTCTCTCCCCCCTCCCAGCCTCTCTCCCCCCTCCCAGCCTCTCTCCCCCCTCCCAGCCTCTCTCCCCCCTCTCCCCCAGCCTCTCTCCCCCCTCTCCCCCAGCCTCTCTCCCCCCTCTCCCCCAGCCTCTCTCCCCCCTCTCCCCCAGCCTCTCCCCCCCTCTCCCCCAGCCTGTCTCTCTCCTCTCCCCCAGCCTGTCTCTCTCCTCTCCCCCAGCCTGTCTCTCTCCTCTCCCCCAGCCTGTCTCTCTCCTCTCCCCCAGCCTGTCTCTCTCCTCTCCCCCAGCCTGTCTCTCTCCTCTCCCCCAGCCTGTCTCTCTCCTCTCCCCCAGCCTGTCTCTCTCCTCTCCCCCAGCCTGTCTCTCTCCTCTCCCCCAGCCTGTCTCTCTCCTCTCCCCCAGCCGGTCTCTCTCCTCTCCCCCACCCCGTCTCTCGCCCCCCCCCCACCCCAGCCTGTCTCTCGCCCCCCCCCCCTCCCCAGCCTGCCTCTCGCCCCCCCCCCCCTCCCCAGCCTGCCTCTCGCCCCCCCCCCCACCCCAGCCTGCCTCTTGCTCCCCCACCCCAGCCTGCCTCTCGCTCCCCCCCACCCCAGCCTGCCTCCCTCCCCACCCCAGCCTGCCCCCCTCCCTTCCCCCACAGCCTGCCCCCCTCCCTCCCTCCCCACCCCAGCCTGCCCCCCTCCCTCCCCACCCCAGCCTGCCCCCCTCCCCACCCCAGCCTGCCTCCCTCCCCCCAACCCCAGCCTGCCTCCCTCCCCCCAACCCCAGCCTGCCTCCCTCCCCCCAACCCCAGCCTGCCTCCCTCCCCCCAACCCCAGCCTGCCTCCCTCCCCCCAACCCCAGCCTGCCTCCCTCCCCCCAACCCCAGCCTGCCTCCAAACCCCCCACCCCAGCCTGCCTCCAAACCCCCCACCCCAGCCTGTCTCGCTCTCCTCCCCCCCCAGCCTGCCTCCAAACCCCCCACCCCAGCCTGTCTCGCTCTCCTCCCCCCCAGCCTGTCTCGCTCTCCTCCCCCCCCAGCCTGTCTCGCTCTCCTCCTCCCCAGCCTGTCTCGCTCTCCTCCCCCCCAGCCTGTCTGGCTCTCCTCCCCCCCCAGCCTGTCTCGCTCTCCTCCCCCCCCCCAGCCTGTCTGGCTCTCCTCCCCCCCCAGCCTGTCTGGCTCTCCTCCCCCCCCCAGCCTGTCTCGCTCTCCTCCCCCCCCCAGCCTGTCTCGCTCTCCTCCCCCCCCCCCAGCGTGTCTCGCTCTCCTCCCCCCCAGCCTGTCTTGCTCTCCTCCCCCCCAGCCTGTCTCGCTCTCCTCCCCCCCAGCCTGTCTCGCTCTCCTCCCCCCCAGCCTGTCTCGCTCTCCTCTCCCCCAGCCTGTCTCGCTCTCCTCCCCCCCAGTCTGTCTCGCTCTCCTCCCGCCCCCAGTCTGTCTCGCTCTCCTCCCCGCCTGTCTCGCTCTCCTCCCCTCCCCTCCCCCCCAGCCTGTCTTGCCCTCCTCCCCCCCCAGCCTGTCTCGTTCTCCCCCCCCACAGCCTGTCTCGCTCTCCTCCCCTCCCCCCCCAGCCTGTCTCGCACTCCTCCCCCGCCCCCCCCCCCCCCAGCCTGTCTTGCTCTCCTCCCCCCCAGCCTGTCTCGCTCTCCTCCCCCCCAGCCTGTCTCGCTCTCCTCTCTCCCAGCCTGTCTCGCTCTCCTCCCCCCCCCAGTCTGTCTCGCTCTCCTCCCGCCCCCAGTCTGTCTCGCTCTCCTCCCCGCCTGTCTCGCTCTCCTCCCCTCCCCTCCCCCCCAGCCTGTCTTGCCCTCCTCCCCCCCAGCCTGTCTCGCTCTCCTCCCCCCCCAGCCTGTCTCGTTCTCCCCCCCCACAGCCTGTCTCGCTCTCCTCCCCTCCCCCCCCCAGCCTGTCTCGCACTCCTCCCCTCGCCCCCCCCCCAGCCTGTCTCGCTCTCCTCCCCCCCAGCCTGTCTCGCTCTCCTCCCCCCCAGCCTGTCTCGCTCTCCTCCCCCCCCCAGCCTGTCTCGCTCTCCTCCCCCCCCCCAGTCTGTCTCGCTCTCCTCCCGCCCCCAGTCTGTCTCGCTCTCCTCCCCGCCTGTCTCGCTCTCCTCCCCTCCCCCCCAGCCTGTCTTGCCCTCCTCCCCCCCAGCCTGTCTCGCTCTCCTCCCCTCCCCCCCCAGCCTGTCTCACTCTCCCCCCCCCACAGCCTGTCTCGCTCTCCTCCCCTCCCCCCCCAGCCTGTCTCGCACTCCTCCCCTCGCCCCCCCCCCCCCCCCCCAGCCTGTCTCGCTCTCCTCCCCTCCCCCGGAGGAAGATTTAAAGCCGGTAACTTCACCAGTAAGTATTTCAGGAAGCAGGGGGTCCACGGAACTGAAAATAGAGGGTTTCAGCCGTGGAAGATGCCCCAGTTCTCTTCCTTAAATAAACAGTAGGGTTAGTTAACAGTATAGTAACTTCCATTCCATTTAATTAAGTTAAGGTTATAATGCATCATTATCTGTGTGTTCTTGTTTCTCACCATATTACACAGCAGTCCGGAAAAAAAAGTGCTATAACATGGTCACTAAATTAGACGAGGTTCTTACATTAGGGATGATGAGTGGCCATTTTGTTTTTCAAGGGGCCATTTTATTTTTCCAATGAAGCAATCTGCAGTCTCTTAACATTTATGTTATGACTTAGAATAAAGAGGAAAAACAGAAAGTGAGTCCCTGCGCTTCTCCCATTGGGCTAACAATAAATGGGGAAATAAATATACACAGTGAAACCTAAGTCTGTATGAAAATTTAGGCTTTTGGTTGCATTTTTTGATCAAATAATGACAAGCCTGCTAACCAGCGTCAAGGTAAGCCCCAATAGCAGGTCCCTATGCTAAATTCATACAAATGATTGTGAATTATGTGAAATATACCCTGAAGGGATTAATAAGCTAAGCATATGCTTATGTGACTTAGTGGGGTTAAAAATTGTTATATACCAGTAAAGATACTTACATGTAGGCAAGTTTAAGACAATGTGCGAAAAAGTATGTGCTGGTAGCGCTAATGCTAAAATAAAAATAAATGTAACCTACACACTAATAGTGATAACCTATAACGCTTATACCTGTAGCCTTTGTACCCCCTGGGTACTGAAACTACCTGTGCTGCGATCACCTGTTTGGATAACAAAAGGCCTGAGCCTCCGCCACTGGGAGCCTGGGGTATACTTACTTCACGGTGCAGCGCCTCTACCGGTAGGGGATCCCAGAACCAGAACCAACATACACAATAATTACACACGGTTGTATAAGAACAGTATTTACTAAACTTTTATATAATGCATGTGTAACGGGTATTCACTCTTAGTCTGACCCCCCCAATCTCATATTGGCCCGTGTGGTCTAACCAGCCCCCATTACATGGTCGTGTCTGGTGGTGCACCTGTTGGCAACAGTACTCCTGTGTCTCCCGCATGATGGTATTCGGGATTGTCAATCCAGACAGGCAGCTGAGGTAGTGTGTGCGAGTCCTACCTATATCATGTGCAGCGCCTCCACCTCATCAGAATCTATGCGTCCGCAGGGAGAGTGTCCTGATGAGGAACTCCTTCTTGGTGGTGCCTTCCACTGGAGAGTAACTTCACACTCACACAGTGGGGGTATCTTTAAACAGGACATCTTTATTGATCTCGTATGGGCAAGCTGCCCTTCACAGCCAGCCGTCTCAGCCGCACATATTGATTTGCTGTCCCTTTGATAGATACGCCCTCCCAATGGAGTGGGATCCCCTCTCCCCGTAGGGAGATCACCCCTGTGCCAGGTCCCTGGACACAGTGTGGCTCTTATAAGTCTGATGTAGAAATGGAACACTAATTACTGCACTAGTGGATCCTTCCTCCCCAATGCCCTCCAACAACTCAGCAATCCTCACCAACCACCTAACTTTGGGCAGTGCTGTGCCTTATATACTTCAGGAACTGTCACAGCTCTGATGTCACTAATAATGGACTCAGAGTATGCAGCCACTCCCATCCATACATAGGGCACCTCACCAGGGTGTGAGGGCAAACCTCCATGATTACTGCTGGCATCCCTGTAACTTACCAGGTTTTGCTGCCAGCAGGGAGACAACTGCAGACCATTTCACAGCATGGCTACACATGTACCATATCGTAACACAGTAACACAGCCCCAGAATATGACCCAATAGTAACACTGTCCAGGTGAATGTCCAGCCCCAAAACACTGAATGTCTAATGTCACTTAACCACTGAGTGTCTCTTTCCCAGAGTGTGTGAGAGGATAGCGCGCTTCCTGGTGTTGGGGCCCTTTGGTGCACTTTGAATTACCTCCCTGGTCTTTGTCCAGACCAGGATAAACAGCAGCGATCTGTAGACACCACCCCCCCCAAAGTGATTCCGCGGCACGGTCTGATGCTCCTATCTTGCGTAGATCTTCAGGCTAACTTCTCTGAAGGGGCCTCCGGCCGGATGGCACCTTACATGCAGTCTCTAATATGGAGTCCTGACCTGCTCTCAGATAGCAAGCTGCACTCTCCTTCAGGCAGTGTTCTGCAGCATCTCTCACACTAATGCTTCTGTGAGAAAGTCCCTACCTTAAGGCCTTCCCTACAGCATTTACATATAAGTTCCTCTACTGTGTCTCAGGGGACTAACTAGGCCCTTGGGGCAACGTCTGGCCTAGTCCCTGGAGCACAGCTCCGTGGACCCTACCTGCACCCTCTAGGTCCAGGTCTTTATTCCCAGCTTCCTGCCCAGCATGCCATATCTATCCTCCCTTTTCAGGAGCAACCCAGCCATCCCATTCTTTGTGGTGAGTCACGTGGCAGCAGTGTTGTTCTGTCTGCAGCCTTTTCCTATTGCTGCCTCGTGCGCTAACATTACTGCGCTAACATTACTGCGCATGCGCAAATGTCATAGCCGCCGCGAGGCTCACTGCGCATACGCGAACCTTCGTGAGTGCGTGCGCTCGCAAACCAACATGGCGGCGCCCTTCAAAGACAGCCGCCGGCGACGCGCTCGCCCCCAGCAGCAGCCCCATGCCTCCCGCAGTATCCCACACATCAGCGGAGGTAAGGGGAATACATAAATACACCAGGGGACCAGAGGGGACCTGGCTACATACCTATAGGGAAGGCTGCCAGGAATAAATGATTAATCAAATCATACACATAAGGAAACAAAGAAATAATCCGGCACCTAAAGCAAAAATAAAATGTGACAGATAATTGTATCAGACGACAGAGAAGCCCAATGCTACATCCAACATGACAGAAATACACAGTAAAATACTTAAATATTCTCTTGAAGTAGGGTCATTTAGTTTAACCCTTTGGCCAAAGCGTTGTAAGCTTGCGAGCCACGTCAAGGCAGACACCTGTTCGCAAGTCCTAACACTACCAGATAAAATACTAATATACCTCTATTAGGATTAAAATTCTCATTTACCTCTATTAGGAGGGAGAAAGACCACAGTGGGTCTATATCCAGCAGAATGAGGCACTTGCAAACTAGGGAAGTGGGGAGGGGCGGGCTTAAAACCTGGGAAGGAGGAGCCACTAACCTCCACCAGCTGGAACAGCTGAGAATGGGTTAACAAAACATAGAACCCCAGTAAGCTCTTTTTGGGAACCCCTGAGCCCCCACAAAATATATATATATGTATATGTGTCAAAATGGAGTGCTATTGAGCGTGGCATATGTATACAACAGACGACAGACGCCAAAGCGTCTTTCTCCCTCCTAATAGAGGTAAATGAGAATTTTAATCCTAATAGAGGTATATTAATATTTTATCAGGTAGTGTTAGGACTTGCGAACAGGTGTCTGCCTTGACGTGGCTCGCAAGCTTACAACGCTTTGGCCAAAGGGTTAAACTAAATGACCCTACTTCAAGAGAATATATAAGTATTTTACTGTGTATTTCTGTCATGTTGGATGTTGCATTGGGCTTCTCTGTCGTCTGTTGTATACATATGCCACGCTCAATAGCACTCCATTTTGACATATACATATATATATATTTTGTGGGGGCTCAGGGGTTCCCAAAAAGAGCTTACTGGGGTTCTGTGTTTAGATAATTGTATCAGACTATATAGAATGTCCAGTCCTGTTATCCTGGAGTCCTTCAGGTGTTTCTTGCCGGTTGTCTCACAATATGTGGAAGGAAAATAAAACAACCGATCATACTGTAGTGTATACCAGTTATACTGTAGATGCAATAGTACAGACATAAGACAAAACACAAACCAAAAAACCAACATACACAGTCAAACAAATCAATCAACATAAACACAGATGTCATGGAACAAGTTTCCCCCTTTTTGCACTCTTTGTTCACCCCCCTCCCCCCTTGTTTGCAGCTTCTGCCTGTCAGTTTCTTATTTTCAACTGCATGTAGTTTGCTCCACACACACACACTGTGCCTGTGTGACATGTTACAATGTTGACTTCCCTGCCTCTGGGCATGTAATCAGTGAGTTGCTACTGCAGCTTCTGAGATCTCTCCTAGAATGGGCTATTCTGCCCTCCCCCGTTTTGCTCACAGATAGTCTGTCCCAAGACTATTCCCTTTACCCATATACCCCCTCACTTCCTTTTCATTCCTGACTTGGCTGAGTGAGTACCTTCCTGTCACACTCCCATGGCACGGCCATCTCTTCCTACCTGCCCTCAACTACAAACTCACAACTATAAAACATCCACAAGAGCCTGTATTCACTGCTGTTTTCCAGGAATATTATAGGACTTGGTGTGATTTGGAAAGGGGGCTGAGTTAAGCTATCTGGGGCTATTCACACATTACACGTGACCCTGGCTTCAGAATAACAGAACTAAACAAACGCCTGATGATAAGCTAAATATAGACTAATTTAATTTAAAAAAAGCATAAACAATAAAATAAATTGTAGCATACACAGGGGGTTAATGACGTATGGTGTCTGCTCCGGTTGGGAAAAATTGAAAACCTACTTTAAAGTAGCAAGAAACACCTGAAGGACTCCAGGATAACAGGACTGGACATTCTATATGGTCAGATACAATTATCTGTCACAAAATTTGTTTTTGCTTTAGGTGCCGAATTATTTCTTTGTTTCCTCAAGTCTTAAAACATCCACTAATTGTAAAGTGGAAAGTGAATTTACCGGGACCTTACTGGGAGATTATATACCTTGAAGGGAGGGAC
The DNA here is from genome assembly GCF_040206685.1 of Ascaphus truei. Lineage (NCBI taxonomy): Eukaryota > Metazoa > Chordata > Amphibia > Anura > Ascaphidae > Ascaphus > Ascaphus truei. The sequence continues at coordinate 57,220 of NW_027454630.1, read as the reverse complement.
TTAGAATAAAGAGAGACAATAAATGGAAAGCTGCAGGTAACATTTCCGAGCAGTATAAGGCACCGGATTTAGGCTCAAGTCTCTCAAGGAGTGTGGGTTTAAAGCCCACCTCTGCCTTTTGCAAGGAGTTACAGTACTAAGCATATCCATCAAGCCCAGTAGAGTTCGTCAAGGCAGTTACTTCCGGCCAATTGTAATTTTTATTCCAGCTGCGAGTAAATGTGTAAAGAACACCAGGGGATTTAAGAAATTATAGATGTCCTTGTAAAAAAAAAGTGTGTGTGCGCGAGCACACATGTTTTACGTGAAATGTCTTTGTCTCGTGTCACTGTTTTGTCACAGAAATTGTATTTGTGATGGTGATATTTTTAATTAAAAATCAAAACACAATTTCAGTGCCAAAACGCAAAGAAGTTTGACTTAGAACGTGTGTTTTTGCACTTCTATATTTATAGTAACTGTGAATTCCTCGTGTGTGCGTCACTTTGTGGGCGCACATCAGTCAGTGTGTGTGTGTGTGTGTGTGTGTGCACGTCATTCAGTCCTCACGGCTCTCTTCCCATCTCCCCCTTCCGCTCCCCTCTCTCTCCTCCTTGTTACCTGACACAAGCTTTTCGAGTCTCCCAGCCCGGAGCAGCCCCCCCTCTCCCCTCGCCCCTGACGGAGCTGAGGTGACACAGCGTCCGGATCTCGCAGCCCCGTCCAAAGAGGAGGAGATCTCGAGTGAGCCGTGGCACAGAAGATTTTGTAAGGCGGGGGCGTGGTGTTTGTGTGTGTGTGTGTGTGTGTCGTCGTCCTCCTCTGGTGACTGGTGGGAGCTGGCAACAATGACCTCGCTGATGGCCTCTTCTGCCAGGAGTGACGTCACTTCCTGCACTGTAATTCTGTCACCATTAAGGCAATTTACCGCCAGGGAAATTTTCATGTGGTAGGTGCCGCTAAAGGCTGAGCTCAGGGTGCCGGCGTTGCGACGCGCACGCGCACGCACAATCGGGACTTTCTAATGTTAGACAATGAGGTACTGTATAGCCAACTAAATGCTCCTCCTGGCGGTTAAGCAGTGCATTGTGCTGCAACATTTTGCCATGACAGGTGAAATTGTTTTTCAGTCTGCAATCGCGTAACATTAGCATCATGTGAGTTGGTTCAGCCACTGAGGGCGAACCAGCTCCGTAACGCGTTCGCCACACTCCCCTCCACGCCTCCGATCACCTCCCCAATCTCCTGCAGCCCAGTACATGGGATGTTCACACATCATGCAGGAGATGGTCGCGCGCAAGGGTGGGCCTTGCGACGCCGGCACCCTGAGCACAGAAGTTTCACTTAAAAAAAGAGTTAAAATGAGACGCAGAGACACAAGCAGCAAACAGACAATAACAGCAGAGAGAATGAGATAGAAATAGAGAAAATAGTGGAAGAGAACAAACACTGAGAAAAGGAAGAGGAGACAGAAGTGTAAAATATAATAAGAGAGGGAATAGGATTTAAATATACCAGAAAAGGGAAATCAATGAGAAAAAGAAGAAAGTGGACAGAAGTGAGAGAAGGATTCTAATACAGAGAGCGCGGTCAGATAGAGAGTAAGATATGCAGAGAGCGCACAGTCAGACCGCAAGATAGGTGCCGTTAAATCTGTCCCGTGCTGTGTAGGAGGTGGGAATTACTGTATATACCCTCACTGCTCCCATAACTCCCCTTCTCCGTGCAGTCTGCAGATCCCGAGCAGAAAGTGCCGCTCTGTGATACAATGTGGCTGAGAAGAAACTGCTGTTACTGGACATATCCTGTGACCTTCATCCTGTACCTGATGTGGAAGGGTGAGTATCACTGGGGATGTGTGAAGGTTTGCATTACTGTGACTGTCTCTTACAGTTAGTGTTTTCTGAAAATATTCAACATTTTTGCCACAATTTCCAGAAAATGGCATTAATATAAAGCACATGTAACTTAAATTTAGGGTCTCGGGGCCTGCAAATTAACTTTTAATATTTGGCAATTTTTTCGCAAAGTGTTTCCATAGCAAGTAGTGTCCAGGGAGCAGTGCTCCCCTGGACTAGTCCAGATTGCCTAGTAGACTCCAGATAGGTCCCATTCCCTCCAGCTTGTGTGTTGTAGGGAAGGCCCTTAGATAGGAACATTTCCCCAATAGCACCCAACAGTGTCAGCACACCGGTGACAGGATGCCACGTGGTGAGCTGCGGACGGCATCTGAGACCAGACCACAGGCATTATAATAGACAGTTACAGGGTCACCCTCCAGCTGGAGCCCCCTCAGAGGTGGATCGGATGCACAAATAGCAGCGGCCTCGTAGAGACCCCCGTTGTGGGATCAGACGGATCCTTTGCTTTGTTCAGCGGTACCTGGGTACAGGTGTGCCGAGGGAGGGGAAGTGCACCAACGGTCCACAGGGGTAGCGCTACTCCCTTCACTTGGGTGGGGACTGACATTGGGGAAAGACACCAGGGATATTGGTACCACCGCACATTATGTACTGTGGGGATACTCCCCTGTGTTATTATTGTGTATTCTGTATGGTATAGTTATTTAGTAGAGTTGCGTGTTCAGTAAATACTCCTTTTATATATCATGTGTGTCTATTTACTGCTGTATTGGTTCCTGTGAGGGGTTATCCTGCTTCGCTAGGATCCCTCTCAGGTGGGGGCGCTGTGTACCAACGAACGCGATCACCCCTGGCTCCCAGTAGCAGAGGATCAGGCCTCCTGTATGCCAGACAGCTACCCAGCATGCGTACAGTAGTTCCCTTAGTCACGGGGGAAGGGGGCTACACAGGTTAATGCATTTGGGGGTGTATAAGAAAATGGGACAATTATTTAATTGGTCTCTCCAGAAAAAGTCCTATTTTGCCTACCGAGTAGTAATGTGGAGAATGACGCTCAATATCCATGTGTACACAAAATCATCTTTGGTAATTGAAAAATATATTGCAAAATGGAACACTATACAGGTAAACCCCGTTATAAGCGATCGGTTATAACGCGGTTTTCACGGGGCTCCCATTTTTTGTTTTTATTAAAAAAAAATTTGCTCACTGCACACACACTCACTGCACTCACTGCACACACTGCTCACTGCACACACTGCACAGTGCACACACTGCACACTGCACACTGCACACAGCACGCACTCTCACTGCACACACTGCACAGTGCACACACTGCACACTGCACACTGCACACACTGCTCACTGCACACACTGTTCACTGCACGCACTGCTCACTGCACACAGCACACACTGCACACAGCACACACTGCACACTGCACACACTCTCACTGCACACACTGCACACACTGTTCAGTGCACACACTGTTCACAGCACACACTGTTCACTGCACACACTCACTGCACACACTCACACTCTCACTGCACACACTCACACTGCTCACTGCACACACTCTCACTGCACACACTGCTCACTGCACACTGTTCACTGCACACACTGTTCACTACACACACTGTTCACTGCACAAACTGCTCCCTGCACACACTGCACAGTGTGCACACTGCACACAGCACACACTCTCACTGCACACACTGCTCGCTGCACACACTGCACACTGCACACAGCACACACTCTCACTGCACACACTGCTCACTGCACACACTGCTCACTGCACACACTGCACACAGCACACACTCTCACTGCACACACTGCTCACTGCACACACTGTACACAGCACACACTGCACACTTCACACACTCTCACTGCACACACTGCACACACTGTTCACTGCTCACTGCACACACTGTTCACTGCACACACTCCACACTGCACACACTCACACTGTTCACTGCACACACTCCACACTGCACACACTCTCACTGCACACACTCTCACTGCACACACTGCTCACTGTACACACTGTTCACTGCACACACTGTTCACTGCACACACTCCACACTGCACACACTCCACACTGCACACACTCCACACTTCACACACTCCACACTGCACACACTCCACACTCCACACTGCACACCCTCCACACTGCACACCCTCCACACTGCACACCCTCCACACTGCACTCCCTCCACACTGCGCACACTCCACACTGCGCACACTCCACACTGTGCACACTCCACACTGCGCACACTCCACACTGCGCACACTCCACACTGCGCACACTCCACACTGCGCACACTCCACACTGTGCAAACTCCACACTGCACACACTCCACACTGCGCACACTCCACACTGCGCACACTCCACACTGCGCACACTCCACACTGCACACACTCCACACTGCGCACACTGCGCACACTCCACACTGCGCACACCCCACACTGCGCACACTCCACACTGCGCACACTCCACACTGCGCACACTCCACACTGCGCACACTCCACATTGCGCACACTCCACATTGCACACATTCCACACTGCGCAAACTCCACACTGCACATACTGCACACTGCACACACTCTCACTGCACTCAGCTCTCACAGCACACTCACAGCACACATCACTCACAGCACACTCTCACTGCACACACTGCACACTGCACTCAGCTCTCACAGCACACAGCACTCACAGCACACTCACAGCACACTCACAGCACACTCTCACAGCACACTCTCACAGCACACTCTCACAGCACACTCTCACAGCACACTCTCACAGCACACTCTCACTGCACACTGCACACTGCACTCAGCTCTCACAGCACACAGCACTCACAGCACACTCTGACAGCACACAGCACACTGACAGCACACAGCACTCACAGCACACTCTGACAGCACACAGCACTCACAGCACACTCTGACAGCACACAGCACTCACAGCACACTCTGACAGCACACAGCACTCACAGCACACTCACACAGCACTCACTGCACACTCTCACAGCACACACTCACAGCACACTCTCACAGCACACACTGCACACTGCACACTGCACACTGCACTCAGCTCTCACAGCACACAGCACTCACAGCACACTCACACAGCACTCACAGCACACTCTCACTGCACACACTGCACACTGCACTCAGCTCTCACAGCACACAGCACTCACAGCACTCACAGCACACTCTGACAGCACACAGCACTCACAGCACACTCTCACAGCACACAGCTCTCACAGCACACTCTCACAGCACTCACAACACACTCTCACAGCACACTACACCACACCTCCCACTCCCCCTCCCTACCTTTGGTTTCGGCTGCTGAGATCGGAGCGGAGCTGGCATCAGGTGTCGGGAGGAGGGGGGGATGTCGGGAGGAGGAGGGATGTCGGGAGGAGGGGGGGGTGTCGGGAGGAGGGGGGTGTCGGAAGGAGCGGAGCTGGCATCAGGAGGAGCGGGGGGGTGTCTGGAGGGGGGAGGGTGTTGGGAGGGGGGTGAGTGAGGAGCAGGCCGGGACTTGGAGGGCCGCATGGGCTATGCCGTGGAGGGCCGGTAGGTGTGGGGGTCTGGGGGGAGGAAATGGATGCCGGTGGTGGGAGGACTCGCCGTTGCTAGGGGACGTGTAGGGCTTCAGGCCACCTCTTCCTTCCCTCCTCACTCCCTCCTTCCCGATCAGGCGCGCGGCGGCCATTTTTTTTTAAAATTAGCGCGCCCCCGGGTCTAGCGCAGTCGGATCGGGTGGCCCCCGAGGACCGCGCTATAACGGGGTTTACCTGTATTATGTCCATAGGCTCATATAGAAAATGTAAGTTTTTAAGGGGGGGCAAAATAAAGACCTAGCGGTCAGTCAGCCCGACTACCGCAGAAGTGGTCAAAAATGCAAACCCCTCTTAAAATATAAATATCCCCATACAGGGTCAACGGTAATAATATGAGGGCTATTGCCCATTACCTGCCCTTGGGGGTATATTGTAGTCCAGAACGCCAATAATAGATAGTGATTCCTCTGCGTGCAATCCTGAAGTGTAGACGCAATAGTAGTAAGGTAGAGCAAAGGTGGACTGCAACTGAAGACAATCCTGAAGAAATAAGTATCACGGACAAACTCCAAAAATAAAATGAGGATGTTTAATAGATAAGCTCACAAGGAGATGAACATGACAAACGCACCAACGCGTTTCATCCCGTAGGACTTTATCAAGGTGTAAAGCCTTGATAAAGTCCTACAGGAGGAAACGCGTTGGTGCGTTTGTCATGTTCATCTCCTTGTGAGCTTATCTATTAAACATCCTCATTTTATTTTTGGAGTTTAACTGTTTAACTGTAGATGCTTGCATGCTTATTGTGTGTCGGGTGGAAGCTGTTGTCCCTCAAATATCTGGCACTGTCTGTAGGTTTGCGGTATACAGAAGTTTGTAGTTGGTGGTTCTTTATGGTGATGGTGGTGTCTAGGAAATATACTTCGTCCGGGGAATTGGTGGGTTTGAGGTTGATGGTCGGGTGGAACGTATTGAAGTTTTCATGGAACTGTAGGAGGTCCTGTTCGCCAGAAGTCCTAATCAGGAGGATGTCATCGATGCAGCGAAGGTATGTAAGGGGTTTCAAGTGACAGGTGGAAAGAAAGTCACTTTGTGACCCAGCGTCTCCTTTTGATCCTCCCACGGCGCCAAGTGAGAAACACTGATGTAAATGCTTCCACATTTCTACACGTAAATTCTTCTCTCCCCAGATATCATTTGTCAGAAGTTTGACAGCTATCGTATTAAGGTGAAACGAAATATCACTGTGCAGGAGGGGCTGTGTGTGCTCATCCCCTGTAACTTTACTGTTAATAAGAAGGTGCCATGGTCAGACAATATCAAGGGATTCTGGCTACCGGAATTAAATTATGAGGATAACAAGACAATTGCATACCTTGCAGCCTTGAATAGCACTGGAGTTGACATTTGCGATCCAGACTCTATGTTAGTTGAAAGACGAAGCTTTAACACGTCAGGAGTTAAACTGAGAGCTAGAGACTGCTCCCTGATAATAAATGATGCAAGTAAAGCGGATAGTGGGTTCTATCTCTTCAGGATTGAAGACGGTCATTTAAAATATTCTTATAGATCAACTATGCTCATGTTGCAGGTGACAGGTGAGTTTGTGACCATTTGGATTTGACTAAGTAATTGTTATTAGCAAAAAAGCATGCGGAGCTGCTTTACTATGTAATGTTAGGCACAGACTTGATTATTATTATTATTTATACTTTATATATACTGCTGCGACACACTTTATTCGAGCAAATGACCAGTTTGTACCTGGCAGATACCTGGAATGCGCCGCTCCTCACCTCTGACAAGCCCCGTTGCGTTTGCCTTCCCAGCCACGGTTCATGCCTGGCTGACGGGGGCCTGATCTGTTAAATGATAATGATCAGGATTTAATAGGCTGCAATGCTTCGCGTGTCCACCAGATGGCATAAATTCATGAATTGTAATGCAGTATATATATACAGTACTGTATATACACAGTATACTGCACCGACACACTTTATTCGAGCAAATACCCGGTATGTACCTGGCAGATACCTGGAATGCGCCGCTCCTCACCTCTGACAAGCCCCGTTGCATTTGCCTTCCCAGCCTGGGTTCATGCCTGGCTGATGGGCGGCTGATCTGTTAAATGATAATGATTAGGATTTAATAGGCTGCAATGCTTCGCGTGTCTACCAGATGGCATAAATTCATGAATTGTAATGCAGTATATATATATGTACTGTGCAGTATTGCAGCCAGCGGGAATAAAATGCTTCAATCCCCGCTGGAAAATAACTCAATGCACTCGGGCAGAAAACAGTCACAAACCTCAATACACCCGGGTATACCCGAATTCGTGGGACTAGCCGAGCTCGAATAAAGTGTGTTGCCAGTGTATATATATATATATATACATATATATATATACATATACTGTATAACAACTACCCTATAACCCCTAACATACAGTACTGTACACATACAGTACTGTATATGCACATACATAAATGATACTACTGTATGGGCGGCGGGGGCGAGATGTGTTTGCAGCAGAGAGAGAACCGCTGCTCTCTCTCTGCGCAAACATCGGCACATTAAAAATTATTTTAAATACATTTTTATTGATAGTGTAGATGTGCAGGGGGTCTCCGGAGCTGAACCGCGTTGGTTTCAGGTCTGGGGACCCCCTGCTCCCCGAGATACAGCCCCCTTTATGAGGTGCCGGTATCCCTCTGCTTGGTTTAAAGGTCCCGATCACGTGATCGCGGCCTGTAAACCAAGCAGAGCAGAGGGATACCGGCACCCCCTAAAGGGGCCTGTATCTCGGGGAGCAGGGGGTCCCCAGACCTGAAACCAGTGCGGTTCTGCTCCAGAGACCCTCTGCACATGTACAGTATAAATAAAACACATACAGTATATACAGTAAATAAACACTCGTTCTTTACCTTAGCGGCTATGCGCTATGGTAAAGAAGCAGCATTTCTGTATTTTAATAATATTGTACAGTGAGCAGGGGGTTCCCTGAGCCAGAAATTAATGCTCAGGGACCCCCCCTGCTCCTGCTCAATATTATTAAAAATACAGAAATGCTGCTTCATTACCATAGCGGATAGCCACTAAGGCAATGAAGGGGTTAACCCACCGTGCCCGCTTTATTGTGGGTAGTGGGGATGGGAGAGGGGGGTATTTGGCCCTTGGTGTGAGTTTAGGACTTGCGGGGGGGTTGCGGGTGCACTTAACCCCTTCACGACCGTAGCAGTTAATACCGCTACGGTCATGAAAGGGTTAAGCCCTCCCGCTACCCCCCCCCCGCAAGCCCTAAACAAGCACCGTTGGGGCTAATACCCCCTTCACCCACCCCCGCTACCCACAATAAAAAAAACTCACACACAGCAGCCGCCAAAAAATAAATAAATAAATCTAAATAAATAAATAAATGACAATAAATACATTTGAAATACATTTCTATTGATAGTGTAGATGTGCAGGGAGTCTCCGGAGCTGAACCGCTTTGGTTTCATGTCTGGGGACCCCCTGCTCCCCGAGATACAGCCCCCTTTATGAGGTGCCGGTATCCCTCTGCTTGGTTTAAAGGGCCCGATCACGTGATCGCGGCCTGTAAACCAAGCAGAGCAGAGGGATACCGGCACCCCCTAAAGGGGCCTGTATCTCGGGGAGCAGGGGGTCCCCAGACCTGAAACCAGTGCGGTTCTGCTCCGGAGACCCTCTGCACATGTACAGTATAAATAAAACACATACAGTATATACAGTAAATAAACACTCGTTCTTTACCTTAGCGGCTATGCGCTATGGTAAAGAAGCAGCATTTCTGTATTTTAATAATATTGTACAGTGAGCAGGGGGTTCCCTGAGCCAGAAATTAATGCTCAGGGACCCCCCCTGCTCCTGCTCAATATTATTAAAAATACAGAAATGCTGCTTCATTACCATAGCGGATAGCCGCTAAGGCAATGAAGGGGTTAACCCACCGTGCCCGCTTTATTGTGGGTAGTGGGGATGGGTGAGAGAGATGTATTTGGCCCTTGGTGTGAGTTTAGGACTTGCGGGGGGGTTGCGGGTGCACTTAACCCCTTCACGACCGTAGCAGTTAATACCGCTACGGTCATGAAGGGGTTAAGCCCTCCCGCTACCCCCCCCGCAAGCCCTAAACAAGCACCGTTGGGGCTAATACCCCCTTCACCCACCCCCGCTACCCACAATAAAAAAAACTCACACACAGCAGCCGCCAAAAAATAAATAAATAAATCTAAATAAATAAATTAATGACAATAAATATATTTGAAATACATTTTTATTGATAGTGTAGATGTGCAGGGGGTCTCCGGAGCTGAACCGCGTTGGTTTCAGGTCTGGGGACCCCCTGCTCCCCGAGATACAGCCCCCTTTATGAGGTGCCGGTATCCCTCTGCTTGGTTTAAAGGGCCCGATCACGTGATCGCGGCCTGTAAACCAAGCAGAGCAGAGGGATACCGGCACCCCCTAAAGGGGCCTGTATCTCGGGGAGCAGGGGGTCCCCAGACCTGAAACCAACGTGGTTCAGCTCCGGAGACCCTCTGCACATCTACACTATCAATAAAAATGTATTTTAAATGTATTTATTTCTTCATGTATTTATTTATTTATTTAGATTTATTTATTAATTGTGCTGCTGCTGCAAGTCCTAAACTCACACCAAGGGCCAAACACCCCCCTCACCCCCGCTACCCCCAATAAAAAAAATTCACGCACAGCAGCCCCACAATTAATAAATAAATCTAAATAAATAAATAAATACATGAAGAGAAATAAATATATACTGTATATATATATACTGTATATATATACAGTATATATATAATAACAGTCCCTATACATATACAGTATATACTGTGTATATATATACTGTATACATACATATATATATATATATATAGATATATATATATATCTATATATATATATATATATATATATATATATATATATACAGTATACAGTATATATATATATATATATATATATATATATATATATATATATATACACACACACAGTATATACACACACATGATGAACCAATATACAAATACATGTACTGTAGAATGGTTATCAAAATCATACTGTCCTACAAATAACGCTTCTCTATACAGACAATAATAATAATCCATTTAATAATCCTAACTGATCTTACAATATAAAACATAACATTCCAATCCACACAGTACATTGCATTTACATTGTATAAATGATGCATAAAATCTATGCACCATATACATTCTGCAAATGAATGTTAACAATATAATTGCAAGCTACTGTACCAGTAAATACAAACACTTCCAAACAAGTCAACTATTTTAACCAATCAAGTAAACAAAAATCAATATATACTGTAAGTACCAACCAGAAAACACAATTTAAAACCAAAGCTAACCCTTACAATACCAAGGATTACATCTATCTAATTGTAAAAAACCTTATACATTATACACAGCATTGCAATAAACAAAATACATGATGAACAATACAGTACATCCCCTGTCTTCAGTGTAATCTGTTTAAAGCCCCCTCCCCCCTAATGTTTCGGTTAAACAGATTACACTGAAGGCAGAGAGATGTAAAGCCCCCTCCCCCCTAATGTTTCTGTTAAACAGATTACACTGAAGGCAGAGAGATTTAACAGAAACATTAGGGAGGGGGGAGGGGTCTTTAAACAGATTACACTGAAGGCAGAGAGATGTAAAGCCCCCTCCCCCCTAATGTTTCTGTTAAACAGATTACACTGAAGGCAGAGAGATTTAACAGAAACATTAGGGAGGGGGGAGGGGTCTTTAAACAGATTACACTGAAGGCAGAGAGATGTTTCTGTTACAGTAAATCTCCCTCCCTGCATTGCTGTCAGTGCAGTGTATGTAAATGTGGGGAGGGGGGGACCCAATGTGCATACTGTGAGGTCTAACCACCCTCACCCCCTACCCACATACCGTTACCCCCCCCCCCCCCATCCTGGCCATGGCCCCTCCGCTTCTGCAAAACAGAGACAAAAATTAAAACATCCAAAGTAATGTCCCCTAACCCCTTAATCACCATAGCGGTTATTAACCGCTACAGTCATGAAGGGGTTAACCCACCCTCACCAACCACTCGGGATGCCTACATACCCTCCCACACTAACCCCCCCCGTGAGGCCTAACCACCCAGTCAGTACCCACAATAAAGCGGGCACGGTGGGTTAACCCCTTCATTGCCTTAGCGGCTATCCGCTATGGTAATGAAGCAGCATTTCTGTATTTTTTTTTTTTCCAAATTTTTTATTAGGCAGATAAGTCATTACATGGTATAAACATTGCAAGCAATATATCAGCCTAGTATACATTTTTTCTTTTTCTTGAGTGAAAAGAGAAAAGTAAAGACTCAACGTCCCCTTGACCTACTGTGGTCCATCAGGGAGGCGCGAGTGTGGAAACAGAAAGGGAATAGAGTGGGGGTGTGGGGTGTGGGAGGGGGTGGGGTGTGGGGGGGAGGCTGGAAAGGGTATGGCGGGAGGAGGCCTTGATCCCATATTCCATATTTTTTTTTTTCCCCTAGTTTGGGCTCTAGTGTGATTTTTGCCTCTAGTTTGTTAGGGGGTGTTTCGCCTTATATCCATGTGGGTGTACCATGGATCCCAGATGTTTGTGAATGAGGTGGATGACCTCTTAAGGAAAGCAGACAATCTCTCCATGTCCATTACTTCTTGCACCCTTCTTATTATTGTTTGTTTTGAGGGGGGAGACACTTTCTTCCAGGCGGCAGCCACCGCACATCGAGCCGCCGTTAGAATGAAGGAGACTAATTTTCCTGTAGGCCGGTCCAGGTAGTCTAAGGGCCTGGCCAACAGGTAGGTCAGCGGTTCAATGGGTATTGTGAGGTCTGTGACCTCCTCTATTAATTTTTGTGTTGTTTCCCAGTATTTCTGAATTTCCGGACATGACCACCAAATGTGGGCCATGTCCCCCTTTTGACCGCAGCCTCTCCAACATAGATCGGATGCCAGTGGGTAGATTTGATTTATTCTAACTGGGGTAAGATACCAGCGGTACAGTATTTTGTAAATATTTTCTTTGATTGTGGTACATATGTATTTTTAATAATATTGAGCAGGAGCAGGGGGGGTCCCTGAGCATTAATTTCTGGCTCAGGGAACCCCCTGCTCACTGTACAATATTATTAAAATACAGAAATGCTACTTCTTTACCATAGCGCATAGCCGCTAAGGTAAAGAACGAGTGTTTATTTACTGTATATACTGTATGTGTTTTATTTATACTGTACATGTGCAGAGGGTCTCCGGAGCAGAACCGCACTGGTTTCAGGTCTGGGGACCCCCTGCTCCCCGAGATACAGGCCCCTTTAGGGGGTGCCGGTATCCCTCTGCTCTGCTTGGTTTACAGGCCGCGATCACGTGATCGGGCCCTTTAAACCAAGCAGAGGGATACCGGCACCTCATAAAGGGGGCTGTATCTCGGGGAGCAGGGGGTCCCCAGACCTGAAACCAACGCGGTTCAGCTCCGGAGACCCCCTGCACATCTACACTATCAATAGAAATGTATTTAAAATAATTTTTAATGTGCCGATGTTTGCGCAGAGAGAGAGCAGCGGTTCTCTCTCTGCTGCAAACACATCTCGCCCCCGCCGCCCATACAGTAGTATCATTTATGTATGTGCATATACAGTACTGTATGTGTACAGTACTGTATGTTAGGGGTTATAGGGTAGTTGTTATACAGTATATATATATATACAGTATATATACTGCATTACAATTCATTATAGGAGACGGCTTCAAAGAGAACAGCTCGCAAGCCATGTGTTTTTACACGGCATTGCAGTATTTCAGCCAGCCGGAATAAAATGCTTAAATCCCTGCCGGGAAAATAACGCAATGCACTCTGGCAGAAAACGATCAGAAACCTGAATACACCCGGGTATACCCGAATTCACGGGACTAGCCGAGCGAGAATAAAGTGTGTCGCCACTGTAATGTGATAATATGTCCTACGGCGCAGTACAATGGGGGAAATGATAAAACCAGCATAAAAAACAGATTAACATAAATTCTAGCCCAATAACATGTAGGACACGACGTCCCAATGAGATTAAATATTCATGTCACGTCACCGTATAGTGGAAAGTATAAAGTTAAAAATCCATAGTTCCTTTCTACACCCAGACCCCTCCTTACCCTGCAGCGGGAAGAATACATTTATTTATCCAGTCATTCTGTATCTCATCATTATGTCAGCCTGCGGCAGGGAGAGAGATTCAGGTACTCTGTTTCTGTGTCAGGGTGGCAGCCTGCATTGGCAGAGACACATACAGGGGGTACTGTATTAGTTTGTTCAGGGTAAATGTATATTACTCTACAAATCATTTCTTGTTCATCCTGTAGATCTAAGAGAAACGCCCAGTATCTCTTCCTTGGGGAATCTCATCGCAGGTAAACAGGTGACACTGGCATGCACAGCTCCTGGGAAATGCTCCGGGACGGCTCCAATAATCACATGGGAGGGAAGTGTAAGGGAAGACAACACTGTCTCTGTCCCAGGGCTCAAATGGGTGAACAAAGCAATGAAGGATAATCTGACTGGCACCTGGACCTACTCCTCAAAGGCCACGTTTACCCCATCTCTGAAGGATCACCAGTCATCTATAACCTGCAGGGTCACTTTCCCAGCTGTGCCAACGTCTACCCAGAAAACCATCATACTGGGTGTTCAATGTAAGTATATTCCCTCCCATATACACCCGTAAGTTTCCTTACACATACAGCTGCAGCGGCCGATATTCAAACAAATCTAGGTGCTGATTTTGTGTGCTCTGCTGTACTCCACACAGCATGAAAGCAGCCAATCGCCCCAGGCTCCCACACTTATCGTGATTGCTTTGTTGAATCTCATGGATTCTGTTTCTTTGGGTGCAATGAAATGAATGAATTGTAATGTGTACAATACTGTGCTACTGTGTCAATTTAAGGTGTTTAAAAAACAGAACTCTAAAATGCCATTTTCTGCACTTGCCGCACTCACGTCTTAAGGCGGTACGGTTGGAATACCTCCCGTGTCATGACATCGGTATTCCGATGTACACAACGCGTGGTGTTTGAATAACGGCCGCTGCAGCTGTACTAAACTGTTCCCTCACTTATACCCTACACATACTAAGCCTTTATCTTTCTTAGGCTTCATTTATAGTGCAGGCGCCTGTCGCACACTCTGATGGGGAAGTGTGGCCATGACGTCACCAGCCTGGTTTGCCCTCATTGGTTAAACTGCTCACGTGGCGCGAAAAAACAAAAAAGTTTGTCACTTCAAAATTATGCCGCACCGACGTGCTTCCTCGGGTGCGCGGTCGCGTGCACTATGGCCGGCCGATAGAGCTGCTGTATTTTGTTCATGTTGTGCGCACTATAATTGTGGCCTTATAATTGTATTCAGCCTTATTACGTGTACATCATGGATTCTGTCCGGTCTTATTAGGTGCTGCAGGGAGGTGCGGTGCTGCAGGATAGCCGGTGCTTTTGTGGACTGGGGCTGCGGGTTGGGCGGTGCTGCGGGGGTTGATGCTGAGTGGGGGGCAGTACTGCGCTGGGTGGGCAGTACTGCAGAGGGCCGGACCTGCGGTGGGGGTGGTGCTGCAGGGGGTCTGCGGGTGGGGTGGAGCTGTGTGGGGAAGAGGGTCGGTACTGCTGGGGGCAGTGCTGCAGTGTGGTGCTGTTGGAGGGGGCCGTCCTGAAAGGGTGGCAGGTGCTGCGCGGGGGGAGTTAATGAAATATTAACAAATCTACAATCATACGGTGTGAAATGGGAATTGTAGATATTTTCCATCTCATTGCTGTTGCAAAGATCATTTTCACCTTTCTCTTGAGGGAGGAAATCTCTCAGTGACTACAACTATTACGTTTTGGCAGTGCCGGATTACCCAAAGGCCCGATAGGCCTGGTACGGCCGGTGCTGCGGAGGGGCTGTGCTGCAGTTACAGACACCCGCTCTCTTCCCCACAACAACTAAACTCATTGCCGGAGGCGGCCTTTGTAAAGGTCTCTTACTTTCTACTGCCGCGTCGTCTTCCTTCTTCTGCAGCGAAGCGTTGTCATGGAAACATTACGGGTACAACCGCGGCCCCTTGTATTCTCTAACATCTCCAAATTTTTTCGGGGATTTTTTCCGAATGCCACGCACTTTACCGCACTTCACCGCGTTCATGCCGCATTCATGCCTAGATAGCGCTAATAAAATGCACTAGGATAAAGGCGGCCGCGGCTAAAATATCGGAACATACTGCATCAAATACTGCATCTGCCCGCGGTTTTCAAAGTTGCGCCGATACGGCCGCACTAGGATAAAGGCGGCCGCCACTGTAGCTGCAAGAGAAGGAGGCCCGGGCGGCAAAATTGTAAATCTACCACAGCAGGTGTGTGCTTAGACCCAAACACACAGCTCCGAAATAAACAATCTTAGTCATCTCAAAAAACAAAAGAACACAAAGATATTAAGCCTGCTACCCTATCAAGGAAGACACATTTAGCAGGAGACTACACTAATATTTTTTAATTGTGATAGTTTGTTTTTTCCATTTTGCCTTTGGGGCCACTAAAGATGTACACATTTTTAGCAAAAATTCTAAGTTACAACCGATTAATCTGATTGCCAATTCTTGGAGTCAGGAAGGAATTAATTTTTTCCCTTAATGGGGTTTTGTGTTTGCCTTCCTCTGGATCAATAAGTAAGTATAGATATAGGATAAAGTATCTGTTGTCTAAATTTAGCATAGGTTGAACTTGATGGACCTATGTCTTTTTTCAACCTCATCTACTATGTAACTATGTAACTATGTAATATTATATTATAATGCGTTTATTCGTACATGTGAATATTTGACGCTTGATTTTTAAAAATGTGACATTCGTCTACCTTAGTTCCAATGTGTCACAGGGAACTCTTGTAGCGGGTAGGACCTGGGTGGCTGGAACAGTAGGGGAGGCAAGGATTGTTGGGGTCACAGGTTGAGGTCGGAGGCAGGCGGCAGGTAGCGTGGTCAGGGTCGCAAACAGAGGTGCAGCAACAGGAAGGCAGGAGCAGGACAGGGTAGCAGGAACTGAGACTACAGTAGGTAAAGGACTGAGAACAGGGAGCAGGGAACAAACAGGGACAAGCCAGATTACCAGCAAGGGCCTTTAATAATGTACATTACTCCAACACAGAACAGAAACAGAGGCATAGGAGTAAGGAGTCTGACAACAAAACAACTGGCATATAGGGCGCTGCAAGGAACCTCCAGATGGGTGCGTCCAACTTACATGCAAGGGCATGGACATGAGGAACACGGGCACAAGAAATGGGCGCACCAGGCTCCAGGTGTATTTTGAATAAATTCTTTCCTAAAGAAACCCGTGGAGCCCTGAATCCTTTTTCTTGTTGCTGTTTTTTTGTGACCAACATATTTCTTTTAGTTTGGGAATCAGGAACTTCCCGATGGGTACGTTCAACTCAATCGCAAGGGCATGGACATCAGGAACATGGGTATCAGGAATGGATGCATCAGACTCTCCATACGAGTCAGTGGGGACATTGAGTTTACTCTCCGTGGTCTCTTTTTGTGACTGCCGTTTCGTGGTAACACTTAATGAGCATTTAAGACCAGCTATTTGCGTTTTCAGTTCTTGAAGCTGTCTTTCTGCATTTCTTTTCCCACTCAATGCAGTTGCCAGTTCAGCTTCTTTGGAATGGAGTCGAGATTCCATATCTTCCAGCTGACACAGAGCAAGGCTTAAATCGGTCTCCTTTTCTTTATTTCCGATCTGCAGCTGCCGGTACTCCTCCCGGACCTTGTCCAGCTCTAGATCCAGCTGCAGCCGGGCCTTCTCACGGACTGTGTGGTCCAGCAGTCCACAGGAATCGGACATTTTGAACTCATAGTGCAGTGTCAGGCTGGCCACTTGACGGATGGACACCTCCTCTCTCTCTTATGTATCTCTTTATCTTGAGCTCAGCGATCTGCGCCTGCAGCGCTGTGAGTTGCTGGGATGTGTGTTCAGCTGCCAGGTTTAGCTCTTCCACTTCCAGGCTTTGCTGCAAGTTCCACTCCTCAGCGAGGGACCACTGTTTGAGTGCATCCTGCAATTCTCTCAGGGCCTTCATCTCTTCACTGTGCTCCTTCTGAGCTTGCTTCCATGCATCCTTCATTACGTTTTGGAACTCTGACAATTCCTTTGCTAGGGTCCCAGGAGCTTGCCTTTTCCAGGTTTCTTTCTCCTGGGAGTACTGACTGTTGGGGATGGAGCAGTGTCCCTGCTCCTCTAGCTCTTGCATCAGTTTATGGAGTGCCTTGTGCCCGTCTTATACAGATATAACTGCCTCTAAGCTGATCCTCCTCCAGTGAGGCTTTGGTTATGTTCAGTGTGGCCTTAAGCTCCTCATGCTGCTCCCTGGGGAAACACACTGGGTACTCAAATGCTCTTGCAGCATCATTACTTTGTTAGCAGTCTGGATACTTTCTACCAGCAGAACTCGCTGCTTCTCCTCAGCATCCACTTGTCTTTCCTTGGCGTCCTGCAGACTCGGACGCACTTCTTGCAGCTGGCTCTGCAGCATATTTTCTGCTTGTGTGCGCTGCTCCAGGGAGACATGTTCTTCTTGCAGCACTCTCTCTGCATTCTGCAATGCTGTCTGTACGTCTAACTTTTCCTGAGCCAATTGTTTCTTTACTCTTTGGGCTTGGTGAAGCTTCTCAGTCTCTCCACTGACCCGACTAGTCAGATTCATAACCTCTTCCTTTAGGTTTAAACTATGTATTGAGTAATTGTGATGGGAGAAAAATTTGGCACCGCAGATAATGGATAACGAGGCTGGTCTTGGATGATAAAAAGTCACTTTATTTGGGCATAATAGCCAACATTAAAAAACACAAGGTATCCCCTGACGCATTTCTCACCTTTCTTTGAGAAAGCGCCCTAAGAGGTGAGAAACGCGTCAGGGGATACCTTGTGCTTTTTAATGTTGGCTATCATGCCCAAATAAAGTGACTTTTTATCATCCAAGACCAGCCTCGTTTTCCAGTATTTGCGATGCCCAATTTTTCTCCCATCACAACTTCTCCTGTTCTTACTTTGGAGCACGCTCTGGGACGGCACACGGCTATTACCCATAATTCTTGGGCATTTGTGGATTTCGACAGACGGAGTGGGTCACAGTGAGGAGTTATCATCTGCAGTTCTCGTGGGGATTGTGGTGCGGTAGCAGGATACCGGCGTAGGCGAGTCGCTGACTGATGACGTCACAACAGTGCCATCATTCTCCGTGAGAGTTTGCCAGGAGAAGAAGTCCTCAGCGCTCTGGAAGCCTCCCGAGTGACCGGACATCCTTCCCTGTTGGATTACCAGAATCGAGGACATCAGTCCCAAGCTAAGTGCCCCCCCCCCCCCACTTCCTTCCTCTCCCATTGCCATATCCACACATTGAGGACACCTCCATTATATACCGTGTAATCAGGACCGGCACAGAGTATATCATCACAGTGCTTGGTCCAAACACGGAGAGGTTAATCTAGGTTATATACCATTGGGGGACACTCTTTGGATCTCAGCTATATGATTGATGGACATATACACCTACCGTGGCCACTTCCACCGATTTATAGAGTCATTTGGCCGTCCCATTACTACAACATTCATGTTGTCCAATTAATTTTACCACATCCACTACAGCTGATTGGAGCATACTTACGGGAGCTCTTCTCCCGAATTTTCTACTATGTATTGATTAAACCCAAACAGTGCATCCAAACCCACAGCACAGGCATATGTCCATAGAAAATGAAGCAATGATCCAAATTGCATAAGGCAGCAGTTCCTCTGTCCCAACTATTATAACAAGTATATCCAGTGAGTGAGTATCACATAAGCTTGATTGAAGAACCGCAATCTTATTGAATAAGTAATGGTAGCCAATAGTATAGCTTAGTTACATGATGCATACACATTGTGGCAGTACTCACTGTCTTTCTTGTTTGTAGGCAGAGTTGCTTGAACTGCACGGCGTGCTCCAATCCAAACAGCAGCACAGGAAGAACAGGAAGCAAACGGAGGTGCACAGCCGAAGTAAACTCCACCAGGCAAGGTAACAGCAGTTAAAGCGTCTATTTATTGGCACAAAATAATTAAAAAAAACACTCCAACGCGTTTCGCGCAGGAGGCGCTTTATCAAAAAGACTGATAAAGCGCCTCTTGCGCGAAACGCGCTTGAGTGTTTTTTTTATTATTTTGTGCCAATAAATAGTAGTTTTAACTGCTGTTACCTTGCCTGGTGGAGTTTACTTTGGCTGTGCACCGCCGTTTTGCTTCCTGTTCTTCCTTTAGGTTTATGTTCTCCTTCTTTACTGACTCTATGTCCCTTAGGACCGTCTTACAGGCATCCCTCACTGTACACAGCTCTGTGTCTAGACCGTGGCCTTCCTGGCAAGAGTGTTCCAGCTCGGTACTAAGCCTGTTAACTTCTTTCTGAGACGCTTCTAGTGCTGCGCCAACTTGATCCATGAAACTCTGGTCGTGGGCAGAATCAGCGTATGCCTTCTCCAGCTTACTTGACAACAATCTCCAACTGATCCTTTTCTTGTTCCAAGACAGCCTCTGCTCTTTCCAGTGCCAATTGCATCCTTGACTTTTCTTCTATCAATAGTCTCTTCTCCTTAGTTACTATTTAACTCTTTGAAGGCCTCTCTCACAGAACGTCTCTCCTCCCGAGTGGCTCCTATTTCTGTTCTAAGCTTGTGAAAATCCTTTTGATAGGCTTTAAGCTCTGTATTAAGCCTGTCAATTTCCTCCACAGAGATCTCCAGTACTGTTTGAAGGTGATCAATGGAGCACTGTAACACGGGAGACCAGGCATTTACACCTTTATACTGGGATCATATCACTAAGCAAAACCAAATGATAAAACAAATTGTAATTTATTCCATTGAAACAGATGTACACACAGTAGATCACAAAATACAAGAGGTGAACACACTTACTGGGGGTCTGGGGGGGGAAACTAGAATTTCCTAGCTTCTACAGTCCATAAAACAAAGTTTGTAGTTGACCGGGACTTAGCCCAAGAAGTCCTGGAACTCAAATCGGCATGAAGTTCTTGACGTCACCGTTGTATCCGCTCCGGAGACACCGAAATCCCTTAACCGGGAGATAGCACCAAATGTCCTGGTACTTTTTTCGACTTGACGTTCCAGCCCGGACCGCTACGTTCTCTACTCAGAACTTGGCCCTAAAAAGTGGGACTTAGAAAATGTCTTGCCTTGAAATTTCTGAAGCCGGCTTGCGTCTATTTCTCCAAGAGCATTTTTTGGTGATTTTGAATTTGCCGCTCTAGTCTTGGCGCTCAAAGTCCTAGAGAATCTCAACTCCAGATTGGCTGCTGTGTTTCTTATAGTATTTTGGAGTCCATTCACAAAATACTACAGCCAATCCCAGCTTGGGAACTTTACAATCAGCCAATCAGCTGTCTGCCAGTCTTCTGAAGCTGGGCGAGCTGATTTCTGAATGAAACAAGGGCATGCGCGAGTTTGTCACCTTAGCCACTTTTTCATGCAGAAGCCACCCGCAAGTCTGGAAAGGCGAATACTTGCCGGAACGGATATGCTATTGACTCCATATTTCCCAGGTACGGCTTATGAGTTGTGCCCATTTTTTTGCACGTGTCTCTCTCTCTCTTCCCCCTGTCTCCACTTCCAATACGTTGGCGATATTGGGCTACCGCCAAAACATATTGCCAATGTTTTTCACACACCTCACAATGCAGAAAAGTTGCAAAGGGCCAAACAAAGCCAGGCAGGGTGGTCACCTGCTGACATCCCTCGGCCGGGTGCTACCGAAAACATAGAAGTGTGTACCATGTCACATGGGGGATGAATGTAGGGTACGGTGGGAAGGGGGGGGGGGAAGCAGGAAGTGAGGAAAATGCAGCAAGACCCACCTGACACTTTGCAACTCTAGTTACTAATGTGTGTGCTATTTTATTCCTGTAATGTACACATATTTGTATTACAGATGAACTCTCCATCTTGATCACCATTGAAATTCCAGGTACTATTGTATATATTTCTGACTCTTATACCAAACTATTAATTAATCACCCAGTGTTAACACCCCTCATCTTTCCACACAGTGTTTAAATACACCTCACAAAATGTCACTCTTTACATACTCTGCAACTTAATTGTCCTTCTGCACTAAAATTTCCAACTCATTCTTACACATGGCCATAATCCTTCTGCACTCACATCTCATCTTGCTCTCTGTAACCTGTACTCTCCCTTACTCACAGATATACACTATATATTTCCATATATACACTATCACTTGTCTTCTTCTCTTTACACCTAGTCGGTTATTTATCAACGTCTTTCATCTAAAAGAAATGTGTAGAAAAGCCAGTGCGAAAACAGCCTAGTAATAAAATAATAAAGTAAATGGGATTTTCTTTCCTCATTAATCTGGTATACCTAAATAAACGCACAATAAATGCATGGAATATTGTACAACGTTTTTACTAAGTGAAAGGAAAAGAATTACCCAATAGTGACAATCACAAACACAAGTACTGTGAGTGTATAATGAGTAGAGGAGACAGATCCCTTAGTGCTGCTGCTAAATGTGCACTGGGACCTAGGATCACCCCGAAGCCGATATCCTGGTGCTCTTTCTCTGCATCAGTTATTCAGTCCGAGACTCCAGCAAATCTCTGACAGGAATGACCTGTAGCCGACAAGGAAACACAGCTCTTCTTGTATGATGAGTGCCTTGGGTTACATGATTTTGTTTGTGTGGCCATGTTGCCCCTGGCTATATATATTTCTGCACTAGTACTATAAGTCCCAGTGGCAGCAGGCAGTTGAAACTGTGAAGGGGTAACCAGGCTCACTAATAAAGGTCAAGCCCACTTGGTTGCCCCTGATCCATGTTTTGGGGTCCTGGTGTCAGCTCTTGGACCTGACTGTTGTATATGTACTGCTGTGCCTGCATGTAAAATATGGGACAATAAAGAAGTTTTATGTTTTTGCCTTTCCAGGAGTGCTAGCAAGCAGAGATTGGTAGGCTACGAGTTTCAGGGTGGGTTTTGCGGAGAAAATCCTTACAGATTGTGGCTATGTAGCGTGGTTCCAGAGTTACTGGATACCCCAAAAGTGTATCCGAGAATTAGGTAAGATTCTCGGATACATGGAAGCATGTGGTCAAAATCCTACCCTGAAAACGTTCTTGCTGCTCACCGCCAGGAGTCCCTGCTTCAGCACAGACCAGAAAGGTAAAAGGGGATCAAGGTATCCCCAGAATGGTATAGGGGTCCCTAGAATAAAGGGGGATGCCGAGTTCATGCCCAAGTCACCCTGATCCTGGTATAGGGGTTCAGGGTGTACTCCAGCTATAGGATAAAGCTGTGAGGTTTATTTTGTGTAAAAATGTTAAGTCAGGTTTTTGCAGTGCGGGATATGGCTAGTGAGAATAGAGAATATACATTCTGATTCTATCGCTGACACCAAAGAAGGACTTAGACATTTTTAGCAAGACACAGTATCAAAGTATTAACAATCCAAAAAATAGTACCAGCACTCTCTGTCTCACAGCTACAGATATAAGCGAATACCAGTGTAGGGCAAATGAATAATTTAATGACACTAATAATAAACTGAAAATATAGCAACAATAGCCAATACGCCAATGCAAGAAAATATCACCATAGAGGAAATGAAAATATAGGGGGTAGAGGGGAAAGAAGGAGAAGGGGAAAAAAACACAAAAAAAAAGCAAAAAATCACAAAAATGGAAAAAGGAAAGCAAACTAGGGGGGCGACGTTTCGAGGGGTGACCTCTTCATCTGGCCCATTCCCCCTGGTCCCAAAGGGTCCCAGAGGTACTTCCCTAAGCCTTCCCTCCCCACTGTCAAATGATCCCACATCATTTGACAGTGGGGAGGGAAGGCTTAGGGAAGTACCTCTGGGACCCTTTGGGACCAGGGGGAATGGGCCAGATGAAGAGGTCCATTTTTGTGATTTTTTGCTTTTCTTTTGTGTTTTTTTCCCCTTCTCCTTCTCCTTCTTTCCCCTCTACCCCCTATATTTTCATTTCCTCTATGGTGATATTTATTCTTGCATTGGCGTATTGGCTATTGTTGCTATATTTTCAGTTTATTATTAGTGTCATTAAATTATTCATTTGCCCTACACTGGTATTCGCTTATATCTGTAGCTGTGAGACAGAGAGTGCTGGTACTATTTTTTGGATTGTTAGTACTTCTGAAGGGTATTAGGGTCCCTTCCTGTTCCGTGCACCCTGCAACCTTGCTGAGTCATTGTGTCAGAGTGCTGTCTATCACCCCCCCCCCTTTCTACCACAGTATCAAAGTATATTTTATTAAACGAGTATGTTTAAAATGTATAATGCTTTGTGCACTGTAATATGAGCAGGGAATTTTCAAGTCCGGGAACCTAAGAGACCAAATGGCTACCAAGTTAGTGCCAGCAGGTCTGGGCTAGGTCTGGACTTGAAAGCCACACTTACCCCAGATGTGTGAAAGTCATTAGAGAATGGTTGGGTGGAGAATCCGCGTCCTGGGATGAATACAAGCCATTCCGGCAAGTAGTCACCTCCCTAGACGTAGAGGCACCTAGCCCCGCGGATGGATTCTAAATAAAAAGTGGCTATGGTGGCAAACTCACGCATACCCTTATTCCATTCAGAAGAACCCACTGCCCAGCTTTGGAAGACTGACAAGCAGCTGATTGGCTGGTTCTAAAATTCCCACGTTTGGATTGGCTATAGTATTTCATAAATTAATCTGAAATACTATAAGAAACCCAGCAGCCATTCCAGACCTCAGATTCTAAGCGCTAAGAGAGCAGCAGCAAATTTGAAAACACCAAAAGATGCTCGGTGAGAAATAGCAGCGTCCGGCTTCAGAGATTTTCAAGTCAATAAATTTTCTAAGTCCAGCTTTCCAAGGACAAGTTCTCAGAATAGAATGTAGTGGTCGCGGCTGGAGCTTCAAGCCCAAAAGAGTGCCAGGGCATTTGTTACTATCTCCCGGTCAAGGGATTTCAGCAGCTCTGGAGCGGATACAGCGGTGGTGTCTGGTATGTCATGCCAAATTGAGTTCCAGGTCTTTTGCGAGTACATCCTGGTAACCTAAAGACTTTGTTTTAAGGACTATCTGAGTTAGCAAAGGTTAGTTTTTTTAACCCAGATCTCCCAGTAAAGGTGTTGTAACGCACTGTGTGTACGTCTGTTTCAATGGAATAAATTAGAATTTGTTTTACTTCTTGGTCTTGCTCAATGAATGATCCCATTATAAAGGTGTAAGTTGCCTGGTCTCCCGTGACAGCAGTGCTAGGGTTAATTCCCTTTCACATGGCCTAGCATGTGAGCCTTATCCCGCGTAAGTTACTTTGATTCAGTTACAGGCCATGTCTGCCTGGTAGGATACTAACTGGGTCACATGTATAGTGGTGTGATGCTTTTGAGTCATCTAGTCCTGTTCAGATACTGGAGCTGAGGGATTAACCCCATCCCAGGTATAAAAGGCAGGGGCCCTCCCTTTCTGGAGAGTTACAGTCCAAGCCTTGGGCTGGTGTGTTCCTGCCTTGCGCCTCATGGGCGGAGGATGTCCAGACTAGCCTGGGGGCCTCAAGCCCATGGGGAGCCTAGTCCTACCATGCTTAGGGACAGGATGATACCCCTGTGCTGGGAGTCATGCAGAGATTGAAGTGTTATTTGTCAGCTGTTCTAGTTATGTTCCAGTTAAGTTCCATTTATGTTCAAGTTCTGTACTAACCATGGGCTGGGGTTGAAGGCAGTCCATACTAGGGGTTCTGCGAGCAAGGCTCTGACCCTAGTCCAAAAGCAAGCTATCTATCGCTGGGTTAAGTAGGGTCGAGATGGTGCACCTCTCTTGCAAGAGAGAGACTATGGATACTGTATGTGTCTGCTGTTTCTGCAATAAACCTGTTTGTACTAATGCTGGCACTCGAGCTGCCAGGGCTCGTGCTGCTTCAAATCAATGGCCAAGACTTCCTACAGCTCCTGTGCCTACTGTGTGACCAACCAGGAGGAGAGCTGAATGTCACATCCCGCTGTGGGCTATGTGATATGCCCTACCATCAGCTGGTGCTGAAGGCCTGTGATCAGCCTGTTTCTACACTGCGACTAGAGGAAGTACAGAGCCTCTATGCATTGGTCCGTAAGTTAAAGACACTGGTGGAGAATTCCTCTACGGACACAGAGAGAGACTATATGGAGATAATATATGATCTTTTCCTCCCTGATCAAAGAGCTTCGGTCATCAATAATTGCAGGGAGCACTACTATGTGAGTTCTGACTCAGGAGCGGAATCATTAGGACCTGACACCCGGAAAGAGAGCCTCCTTTCTCCCAAGTGTGTGTGTACTGCTCTGCCCTGTGAACCAAAGTTGGACAACCTGTCTCCACACCGGCCAGTGTTGGAGATGCCCAGTCCTTCTTCTCCTTGATGGTGCAGGAGCAAGCCCGCTTCTTCCAGGATGCCTGTCATTGCATGGAGAAGTCGCGGCAACCTTCATCTACGCCATCCCTGCTGACCAGTCCCGATTGAGAGGCGTCTGCGGCTTGCGGAGGATCCTCGCGGAGAGACAGTGATACCTGCTTCTGGATGGCAGAGCGGCGTGGAGCAACGGCTACAGAGGTACCGGCCGGTACTTCCACCGTTCCTGCTCCCGACGTCAACTGTTTATTGCTGGTGGTTCCAGAGACCGACTTGTCTTTGGTGTTGAGCGACGCTGAGGCCAATCCGCTCCTGCTGCGGTGCCAGGCACTTAATGTCCAGAGCGCTTGCGGCAGTGGAAGCAGACATGGAGGCTCTAGATCCAGGACGTTCACCACCTAGTAAGGCTGCGCTTATAGTGCCGGCGACAGAGACGCAACATCACGGCAAACCAAATGCATTGCCGCCGTCGCGTGCGCTTATAGTAAGCACCACGCGACAGCACGACAGAGCAACGGATTGGTCGCGATCGCTGGAAGTCATCTCTATTTGATTTTACAGCGACCGTCGCCTGCCTGTCGCGTCGCCGTCACTGGCACTAGAAGTGCAGCCTAAGGAAGACATAGCAAAGCTGCTTGTGGCAATCGGCCGAGGTCGCTCTAAGGTAACTGTAAGACTGGGACAAACCTATGTTTCAGCCGTTAAGGTTGAGAGCCAGGATGCTTTACTTGCTCCAGTGACGGATGAGGCTGCTTCTACAACAAAGCGGAACATTGTAGTGCCGGCCCAATCTAGTGGTAATACCCCTTATACAACCCAGGTGCCCAGAACTGTGTTCCCGGGAATAAGTGGGGAATGCAAGCCCATAATGTCAGTAAATCCCAAATGTGTCAATACAACTGTATGTGCTGATGATGTGTGTAAATCTACTGTGGGGGATGCATTTGAGGAAATGATGGGATCCTATGTTTCGGGGGTATGATCCACACATGGACCGGACCCCTTTTGTGGGAGGAAGGAGAATATACCCCAAAGCAAAAGGCAAAAGGCGTAACCACAGTAAGGATTGTGAGATGGGGCTTGAATCCTCTCCAGGTTTGGAGGAAGCCATATTTGAAGATTCCCATGAGGAACCGTTATTCTGGGTATTGCCAAGGCAGGCATGTGATCAAAATCTTATTAAAAATAGCCGAGCTGACCAGGTGATAATTGAAAGATTCATAAAGTCCCACGGTTATGACTATCCCTACTTTTCAGAACCCTTAATGAGGGAGGTAGAGGAGCATAGGTAAGAATGGGTCAGGAATGCAGTATTAGAGTACATGGCACACAAATGCCGCAGCAAGGCCCATTATACTGCTTACAGGGTGGCTATTTGCTCAAGGTGTGGCACGTCAGCAGAAAAATCTATATGGACAGGGTGAAGTATATTAGTGAGAATGGGAAGAAGCCCTGCTACTCAGTAACCATGCCTGACCATACCGGCAAACTAATTACGAAGCCAGATCCGGCTCACTATTATTGAGTGCCTGTGCTCACAGGTATAATATGCTGCTATGTTGGTTCTTCCTAGGGAAGGGACCTATTATCAAAGTGATTGTTACTGTATATGTTTGTACCATGCACATTATATTTTCTATTATATAAATTTTGATGGTATGTGGTTTATATAATGTTGCCACATTCGGGGCGATGAGGTTATTTCACCAGGGGAAGAATGTAGCCATGTAGCCCCTGGCTATATAGATTTCTGCACTAGTACTATAAATCCTGGTAACAGCAGGCAGTGCTAGGGTTAATTCCCTCTCACGTGGCCTAGCATGTGAGCCTCATCCCGCGTTACTTTGTTTCAGTTACAGGCCATGTCTGCCTGGTAGGATACTAACTGGGTCACATGTATAGTGGTGTGATGCTTTTGAGTCATCTAGTCCTGCCCAGATACTGGGGCTGAGGGATTAACCCCTCCCCAGATATAAAAGGTAGGTGCCCTCCCTTTCTGGAGAGTTTCAGTCCAAGCCTTGGGATGGTGTGTTCCTGCTTTGTCCCTCATGGTGTGAGGATGTCCAGACTAGCCTGGGGGCCTCAAGTCCTGCTGGGACATACTACAGATCGGTTGCAGCATTAGGCTAAGTCCCCAGTCAGCACTGTGGCACGCGCGCCCGGCGGGGGGGAGGGGGCGGCGCGTGTACAGCGCTACACCGCGATCTGCGGTCTGAGGGGAGAGAGAACATTTGCGACGGGAGGGGGCGTGGCGGTAGGTTTGCGGGGCGTGGCCATGATGTCCCGCAGCTGGTTCGCCCTCAATGGCTGAAACGCCGGGGGGGGGGCGTGGCCACGCCTCCGTGGCAAATGCCAATCTCAAATTCTCCTGCCTGCCTGAAAACCTGTCGCGCGCCACTGGAGAAAGGTGCGCGACAAGGTAGGAACTGGGACCGGAGGACCTGGGGGGGCGGGACTTGATCGCACAGCGCACGCCGTGGCGTGCACTGTAGTAGTTAGTGGGACCGCAGCCATAAGCCTCGGGCATAGACACTTTGCCCGTATGGAGGCGCGCTGAGGCTCAGGGAAAGCGGTGCTTTCCCTGGCCTTAGAGCGCGCGCCGTCCGTGGGCGTGTCTGGCCCAGTGACGTTACGGAGCCCTCATTGGGCTAACCGCTCACGTGACCGGCCCTGCGCTCCGGCGAGCGCCAAATCTAAAGTTTAAGACACACGCTTCCACAAGCGTGCGCGAGCCCCTGCTAAAGCCGCTCTCAGGGGCTCAGTGCTGAGCGTGAGCGCGCCTCAGCACGGGTCAGCAAGACTGATCCTACTATGTCCCAGGCCTTAGGAATATTAGGAGCACGGTTGTATACAGCTTGTCTGTCTATATCTATTTGCTTGCCATTGATGTTGCTGATTTCTTAGGCACATCATTATACATTGGCTGTGAGTTGTGGCCACTTATGCTCCCCCATGACAGACTTATCAGTATACCATCTGCTACATGTTGTCTATATGTAGTTACTGATACATGCTCCTTTACCTACTGTGCCAACTGTTGATCTTACCAGCAGGGCGATTTAGCTATTTGGTAGCCGCATTAGGGATATTACTATATTATTATATTATATATACCATCATATATCAAGTTTTTCCCTATACGTATTGTTGTTACCCTTCTCCTACCCGCTCCCCCTACAGGGGTATTTTAATGTTGTACACATCGTTTATATTCATGTCACTTGTTTCTCGGCGATAATTTGGTTAATTAAAGTTTTTTATTTTATTTGTGGATGTCACTATTATAATTTTGGCTACTAGACATTTCTGTGTATATATATGGTCTTTTTAGTTGGATTATACTACACATTATTCATTTGATCATTTATTACTGTTTAGACATTAGTCTTTTAGTGGATATTGTATCCTCTAATTATCTTTTACTATCTGGGACCTACTGAGGATACCTATATCTTTTCAGTATTTAACCGTTCTGCGTGTTATAGATCTGTACATGGGTCTGTCAGCTTTTATTGTTGAGTGATACTATTGACTCAGCGGCAGATATATTCAGGAATGCACAAATTTGATAAGATTAGTTAAATTGATGTGTCTTTAACGTGACACTTTTAGGGATTAGCTGTACTATAACACATCACTCTCCATGTGTTTCCTTCAAATAAGTTAGGTAGCCCATCATTTTGCCAGAGTGCAACTAATAGGGGACTGCTGTGACCTCTGTCACTTTTCTCTTGCTCATTAGTATTCCTTACACAGCCTGCTTCTTTGTTTTCAATTTGTTTTTAGGAGATCTCCCACTCACTGGCATTAAACTGTTCAAACCTGTGACTGTTAAGGAGGGTGACTCCCTGAATCTGAGTTGCTCAATGGATAGTAGCCCACAGTCTAATATATCCTGGATGAAAGGAAATGAAATCTTTGCCAGCTCTGTGTCTGGAAAAAGATTGCTGCTGCTGCTGCGAAACATAACACCCAGTGAGGCTGATACATACAGGTGCTCAGCATGGAACGCATATGCGGAAATCAACAGAGCAGTGAATATCATTGTGGAGTGTAAGTATGGAGTTAGTAACTTCCCTGCTGCACTCAGCTTTAATACACTTGGGACACGGGACAAGGAAATCCTTCTCATCTCTATTTCTACTGACTTTGTGTCACTTCAGATAAAACATCTACTATTCTTATTGCGATCATATACAGCAAAGATATTGACTGGGGAATAGATCTAGGGAGAAAGTTCATGAAATGCAAAGAAGAGAAAGATCCCACTGAGATTATTGATTACAAAGTAGTAAAACGGGGAGAATTTAGTTTATTGTGATAATGTGATAAATTAGTTTATTGTATAGCCTGGCCTTCGGCAGCTATGTATTCTTCTGGGCCTTTCCTCTGTCAGTCCTGTTAGAACAGGCAGTGGAAAGGTTAATTCCTTCAGTTGGCCTGTTTTGCATTTCAGCTCAGAGTATGTAGCAATATTCATGGGCAGGCCTGAGCAACATTTGAATGTGTTAATCCAAAGGGTGGATATGGGTTGGAACACCCCCTGATGTATGTGTGTGAGCCAATCGGTATCCAGCTTTGAGTTGTAATGATTCAAAGCTAGAGACACTCCCTGAGGATATTCAAATTGAGACATTCCCAAATTCAGTTAGTGTGAGTTAGTCTAGAGAGAGAGCTGAGAGAGATAAGAAGCCAAGAAGAGGTCTCCCCCTCTTGCCCCACCTGGGCAAGGAGGGGGGAATTCAAGCTGCCATGAGCAGAGAGGCAGAGATTACACCATGCCTGTGATATCATGCTGTATGCTGTCTGCACACCTATGCTGAATAAAGATCCACAGAAAAGAAGTGTAACGCTCTGCCTGCCCACAAGCCAGACGAGACCCCAGGCCTGAGGTGGATAGGAGAAATACCACACACCTAGCAGCAAACGGGGGCACGGCCGGAGTGTGGAAGTAGCGTAGATGGTCCAGGTAACAAAAATAGAAAGGGTACAGTACTTGCCAACTCCAGCGTAGAATGGTAAAGTCCGAAAGCCAATGGTCAAGGAGTTGAGAGAGCAGCGTAGTAGAGTGTCCGTAAGCCTGGGTCGTGGAGCAGAGAGAGCAACGTAGTAGGGATCCGTGAGCCGTGTCCAGGGGATACAGAATTCTGCAAGGTAGAGAGTCCAAAGCCAAGTCCAAGGGGTTCCAGAGGGCAGCGTGGTCGAAGTCCAAAGCCAGGGGTCAAAATCCAGGGAGGTCAGCAGAATATCCAGGGACAGGAACAGAGACTGAAAGATAAGAGAGCCAGGCAAGAGCAGACAGCACCAAGGTACAGAAGCTATGCAGAGCAAGGAGGTAATGGTGAGGGGAGACTAAATAGGGGTCTGGGACCTATCAGAGAAAGGGGAGGAGCGGGAAGCGGCCAGAGGAAGGACCTGATAGGGGAGAAGGGCCTGGGGGGTGGACCTGATAGAGCAGGGGCAGGGAAGCGTATGATGCGCGTGCTGCGTCTGAGGGGGCGGGGTCAGGCGCCCGGCGCCAGTACATAGAAGCCTGGGTCCGCGCATGCCCCAAAACTGCGGGAGCAGCCGTGGGGGGGACTGTGAGGAGTGAGGCACGCCGCCGGGAAGCCCGAGCGGCATGGAGACAAGGTAAGGAGGCGCTGGAAGCGGAGATACCAACAGCGCGGATCCTTACAGTACCCCCCCCCCCTCGAGGGTCGGACTCCGGACGAACCATCCAAGGTCTGAGGGGAATTTTTTGGTGGAATCGTTTGAGTAGAAACGAGGCGTGAAGATCCGCATGAGAGACCCTAGAACGATCCTGAGGTCCGTATCCTTTCCAGCGGACCAAAAATTGTAGTTTGCCCCTGGAGATGCGAGAGTCATTGATGGACTGGATTTCGAACTCCTGTTGTCCTGGTACAATAGGGGGGGAGGCCGAAGTGAAGGATGAGCGAATCGTGTGCCTCGGATTAACGGTTTGAAGAGTGAAACATGGAAGACGGATGACATTTTCATAGAGGGAGGCAAGCGGAGCTGATAGGCCACAGGATTAATTTGTCTCAGAATAGAGAAAGGACCCAGAAACCTGGAAGACAGTTTAGGGGTTGGAGCCTTCAGTTTGATATTTTTAGAAGAAAGCCAGACCTTCTCTCCAGGTACAAACTTATGGGCCTTCTGCCGAAGCCTATCTGCTTGTCTCTTCTGTCTTAGAACGAAATCCTGTAAAACTGTTTGAATCCTCATGACCCCTGTAAGGTGGATACCCTCTCATCAGCTGCAGGAACTCCGGATTTGGAAGAATGCATGGGAAGGCAGGTAGGATGAAATACGTAGTTTACAAAAAACGGTGATTCTTGAGTGGACTCATTCTTGTGAGAGTTAATCGCAAATTCTTCTCAAGGAAGTAACTCTGCCCAATTATCCTGAGAATCTGAAGAAAAACACGCAAATACTGTTCGAGGGACTGGTTCATGCGTTCAGCCTGCCCATTAGTTTGGGGATGATAGCCTGAGGAAAAATATACACAAATATATATTGATAATTGTAAAGTAGGTGCAGACTGTGAGCTGAAACGTGAATCAGAAAAAACAAAGGAGTACAAATGGTTGTACTCCTAAAAGAATTCACTATACTGCACACTGGTGGGTTAAAATATACCTTTTAATAATAAACTTAAAACATATATTACCAAAGGAGTGTGTAACGTAATTAAAAGAGAATTAAATCAACAATACTTAGCGCCTGGGTCACCTAATAATTATGATGGAGAATAAACCCTATTACCCAATGGAATATGGTAGGGTATGAGGGACTCAGAGTACTATTAGTCAGGGTAAAAAAAACCTCTGTATCAGCTAACAGAACAGATGATGAAAAATATATGAAAAGCAGTGAGGAGAACAGTATAACAGTAGAATTAGTTGGAGCTCCACCTAGTATAATCAAAGACCCCAATAGTATATCAAATTACATCCAGAATCAGGGGTGTTGGCACCATGAGTGTAAAGTCAATAACTGACACTCATGGAACAGCTAACAGAGCAGCAAAATAAATTCACAGCAAAGGAGCTGCAAGGTATGTCCATAACTAGGTAGAGAGATAACAGCAGACCTCCCTAACAGAGCGGCACTAAGCTATAATAGAGTCTTGTCGTGAACTGTATAAGCTGAAACAGGAGACTACAAACACTACATTAAAAGAGCTCCAAGTAGGAGACTGACAACATTGCACGTCCAACGCGCGTTTCCCTCCGGCTATGGAGCTTCGGCAGGGACAAATTTGACGAAGCTCCATAGCTGGAGGGAAACGCGTGTTGGACGTGCAATGTTGTCAGTCTCCTACTTGGTAAAGAACAAAAAACCTGGCGCTTACCCCAAGTTACGAATTAGAGATGAAAAACAAATATAAAATAAAATAAAAATGATACAGCCAATAAGTAATCTCCAGAATACCGAGAGACAGTCTTCAATCCCCTTTGCTTCAACCCAATGTAAGGATCATCCAAATCCCTTAAAGCAGCGTTTCCCAAATGGTGGGTCGCGACCCGGCACCGGGCCACGGAACCAAAATTGCCGGGTCGCAGCTAGGCTGGCCGCGCGGTGTCTCCCGTCCTCCCCTCCCGTCCCCCTCTCCCGCCCGCTCAAGTTAAAAAAAAATGGCGGCGATTCCCCCCGCGGTCCCGCGCGCTTGCGCAGGGCAAGCAGGGCCCGCTCCCTTCCTCCCCCCGCTCCCAACGTGGGACGGGGGAGGAAGTACCAGCTCCTCTGCGGCCCACACGGTATGTGGGACGGAGAGGGGAAGTACAAACTCCTACTGCGGCCCGCTTCCCCCCGCGGCCAGCTTCCAGAGCTCACCTCCCGTGGCACCCCCTCCCGAGCCCACCTCCCGTGCCCCCAAGCCCACCTCCCGTCCCGGGCAGCAGGGGATATCGGGGGCAGCAGGGGAAAGCGTCCGGCGGCAAGGTAAGTCACCCCACCCAGTCACTGTCACCCACCCACTGTCACCCAGTCACTCTCTCCCACCCACCGTCTCCCACCCACCCAGTCACTCACCCACTCACCCACAGTCTCCCACACACCCACCCAGTAACTGTCTCCCACCCAAGTGACCCTGTCTCCCACCCACCCAGTCCCTGTCCCCCCGCTCCCACCCACCCAGTCCCTGTCCCCCCGCTCCCACCCACCTAATCCCTGTCCCCCCCCTCCCACTCACCCAATCCCTGCCCCCCCCCTCCCACCCACCCACCCAGTACCTGTCCCCCCTCCAGTCACTCACATTCGTTGTTGCCTGTAATTCACTGTTTGTGTCTGTGTGCGTATAGGGGAGTGTGTGTGTATCAGTGGGTGTGTGTGTGTGTGTGTGTGTGTGTGTGTATCAGTGGCTGTGTGTGTGTGTGTGTGTGTGTGTGTATCAGTGGCTGTGTGTGTATCTGTATCAGTGTCTCAGTGTGTGTGTGTATATCAGTGTGTCTGTGTGTGTATCAGTGTGTGTGTGTATGTGTATCTGTGTGTGTGTGTGTGTGTGTGTGTGTATCTGTGTGTGTGTGTGTGTGTGTGTGTGTGTGTGTCAGTGTCTGTGTGTGTGTATCAGTGTCTGTGTGTGTGTGTGTGTGTGTGTGTATATCAGTGTCTCTGTATGTGTGTGTATCAGTATCAGTGTGTGTATCAGTGTCTGGGTTTATATCAGTGTGTTTGTGTATATCAGTGTGTATGTATTAGTGTCTGTGTGTGTGTGTATATCAGTGTCTCTGTATGTGTGTATATCAGTGTGTGTGTGTGTGTATCAGTATCAGTGTGTGTATCAGTGTCTGTGTGTGTATCAGTGTCTGTGTGTGTATCAGTGTGTGTGTGTATGTGTGTATCAGTGTGTGTGTGTGTATCAGTGTGTGTGTGTGTTTATCAGTGTCTGTGTGTGTGTATCAGTGTCTGGGTGTGTGTGTATCTGTGTGTGTGTGTGTCAGTGGCTGTGTGTGTGTGTGTAGCAGTGTCTCTGTGTGTGTATCAGTGTGTGTGTGTGTGTGTGTGTGTATATCAGTGTCTGTGTGTGTGTGTAGCAGTGTCTCTGTGTGGCTGCGTGTGTATCAGTGGCTGTGTGTGTGTATCAGTGGCTGTGTGTGTCAGTGGCTGCGTGTGTCAGTGGCTGTGTGTGTGTGTGTGTGTGTGTGTATCAGTGGCTGTGTGTGTGTGTGTGTGTATCAGTGGCTGTGTGTGTGTGTATCAGTGGCTGTGTGTGTGTGTGTATCATTGGCTGTGTGTGTGTGTCTGTGTGTGTATCAGTGGCTGTGTGTGTGTCTGTGCAGGCCCTATAGGCCAGTATAGGCGATAAAATTTTTAGTGGGTCACGAAGGAGAAGTTCAAAAATAACCGGGTCACGGAAAAAAAAGTTTGGGAAACCCTGCCTTAGAGAAACATAGAAAACAGAAAAGATAGGGGAGCAAGGGGTTAACACTATCCAGACAGAAACTTACAGATAATAAAAGAACCACAACAGGGCTGATCACCCCTAATATGGGACCGATAAAACTGATGTGATGATGATATCATTAATAAACTTACACGGCCTTGTGTAAACGTAGGTATATAATGGTATCTGTGGTATGTCCTCCAAACTGTTCCAGAAGGAATGGTAGGGGTATTATTGATATAATTGCAGAATACTTACACGGCTCAGTGTAAGTAAGGGTGTAGTATAATGGTCTGTGGGGTTCAGCTTAACCCTTCCAGGATGTAGATCAAAGTAAAGGCACCAGCATGTGTTCTTAAATAGGAGCTGCAATCGAAACTCCCCTCTTTGGTGCCTGGGATCAGGCAATCCTATTCGTTCTCCCTGGTTCAACAATCAAGGGGTAAGTGAGGCACAGTTTCAGTATGAAATTTTTAACAAGACATTTATTAGTTTCAAACATCTACATACTTTAACATACAAATAGCACTCACATAGAACGACAATCAGGCTTGTTGCCGTATGCCAGTGTAACCTTCTAGCCGCAAAAGCTGCTCTGCCTCCGCGTCCGGAGTGCAGGGAGATGACGCGCCTCTGCTCAGGAGCAAACTGCGACTGTCAATGTGTCCACTGGCTACGGAAGCCTCGGTTGAACAAAAACAAGTGAGGTTGGAGCAACGCGTTTCGCCGTAACACACGGCTTCCTCAGGCTCATATATGTAATTTACTGGAAGGTTGGGGAGGGAGAGGGAATCTCACCAGACAGGTCCACCAGCAGATCTGGGAGGGGGGCATAAGATTGTGACATCCTCACATCCACATATCAATACGCTAGGCATATACAGGGCTCAAATTGATCAATGCACCCGGATGAGAGAGAATGGGATGCTTACCCTATGGACTACCTTCCCTCCCGATGCCACCCACCCTGTTAGTGTCTGTTTACGTGGTTCACCACCGGGGCACGCGTGGCCTAAATCTCTCCACACAGAAGCTGATTAGACAACATGATGGCGTTACCGCAGCTAAGAAAGTTAATAACAGTTGTGACAAACGCCCCTCTTTTGTAGTGCTGACGTCTGTCTGGGTTCTTCCCGACACAGTCTTCTAGGGTTAATTATACAACAAACAGGATCATGCAAAGTATTATGCTGCTTAACTTAGGCTTCTGCCTGCTTTATTTTCATCCAAGTAAGGTACTGCAGCTTTAACATGTGAAGGTTAGAGGTACTCAGATACTTTCATTCAGCAGTTCACATATTTCAGTGTTACCATATTTCCCACACTGTTATTTCAAGAAATAAAACCAAAATCATATAAGCAAAATCCTATCCCTTTCAGGGATCTAACTACACATCAGAATCAGTCTCTCTAACAGCTGCTGGCCAACTAAACTGGTTCCCCAGCTTAAAACAATGCTCTCTCATTTAGGGTCACAAGATACAGTACAGTCTTTTAGCAACAGCAGTAACCATTTGTTTTGTCTTATCTGTTCGTGGAGTCCAGGCAAATCCTCTGGTACTGTGATACGTGGAGGGGCCGTCAACCCCGATACTGGATGCAGGGGAGCAGCGACACCCCCAGCCCCCAGGCTCCAAGGAGAGAGAGTGAAATGCAAAACCTCTCTGCTCTAAGTACCTGTGCATGTGATTAGAAGAGCAGGTGAGGGAGAACTAGAGCCATTGTAATCTGTGGTCTGGATTTTCCATCCAGCTGCCTGAGTTAATGGGAAGCTGTGGAACGGATCATTAACTATTCCTGCACTTTCTGCTCTAAAACGGGGCAGAAAGCTGCCTAACATCTTTGGACTATGTCACATATCCCCCTCCCCAGCTCACACCTACTGGGGTGAGCGGCCATGGACCTCACTGGGGTGAGCGTCCTACCTGAAATACTTGAGCTAACTCCTCAGTACAACATTAAGTATTCACATGACACGAATATGAACTTTTTCCACGGCAATTATGGACAATAGGTTTCGTCATAAGAGACTATACTTGGCAAACATATTTTTTTTTGCTCTCTGTTAGGGAACTATTTTGAAAAATAAATGTCTAGCACACATTCTTACAACCCAGGATCTGCTAAATATATTCACAAAACCAGACAATTTCTATTACCTCCCTGGGTTTTTCTACTCTAGAATATGAACCTCATTATAAATTTACCAACCGAAAAGGGCATTTTTTTTTTTTTTTTTTTTTTTTCCATATTGTAAGCAACCAATATTTTTTTTCCTTATACTACAGCCTTGTAATCTTAAGGGCCATCAACCCTGTATATTAATTTGTAGTTTAGCTACATTTTCAACACAGAGAACCAATATAACATTGTAATATTGACAAAATGCTTATTTGCATAGTTAAGTGTCCGTGACATAGTCCACACGTGTAATAAAAAAAATAAATCGGTCAGTTCCCCCAAACATATTTTTTTTTTTGACTTCCAGTCTATTGCATCCTTTGACTTTATTTCATAGCCCGCTGCAACCTGCAAATGACTGGACTGTTTCTTTAGCTTCTGATGAGACCCTTGGACCGGATTCTCCTTGGCTCCACAGTGTGGTCCAGATTGGTGAGATATGGAACTATTCAGGCGCCGTGTTAACCTTCGTTGTTTTTTCTTTTCAATCTTTGATTTCCCTTTTGTGGCCATTACCAGGCCTTTGGGTTTTGGAGACCTAGTTGCCTCTGTACAAACGTAGTCCATATTAACCACGTCATCAGGATCTGTCAACAAGTTTGTGTTTTCAGGAACTGCCACCCACTTGGCTAAAACATCTTCTGTGGTGTCCTGGGTGTGTCCACTAGTTTGATAATCTTCTGGACAACGTAAATGAAATTGAGGATCTGGATTTTTGAATCCCAGATCAGGGAGAATATTCTCAGGAGGGTGCCTATCTGTTTCTGGAATAACAGCAGCACAATCAAAGTCAATTCTTTCTCCTTCCTCTTTGTCATCAGTGAGGGCATTGAGTTTACGTTCCCTGGTCTCCTTTTGTGACCGTGTCTCTTTTAGCCTTGGAATCTCTTTCTCCAACTTCATCTTTATAGCAAATCGTAATATTGCAACAGCATTGAAGATACACGTATAGGAACGTACAGCTTGCTTGGTTAGGAGGTAGGATTGATAGCCCGACTGAACCACTTTAGCCGCTTCTCCCATGTCCGTCATCTGTTTCAGAGCGAGGTTTAACTCTGTTTCATTTTCTCTATTCTTGACCTGCAGCTGCAGGTGCTCCTTCTGGGTCTTGTCCAGCTCCAGCTGCAGCCGGGCCCCCTCATTTGCCGTGTGGTCCAGCTGCTTGTAGATATCGGCCATCTCGCTTTCATAGCGCAATGTCAGGCAGACCACCTGACGGACGGAGATCTCCTCTCTCTTGGCGCACTGTATCTCGCGCTCAGCCATCTGCTTCTGCAGCTCTTCAACCTGATCGTGCCAGACCTCCCTCAGGGTCTTCACCTCTATCTGGTGCTTGCTCTGGGTTTGCATCAGCGCCTCCATTTTTTGGAGCTCTGCAGTTTGTGTCGCCTGGATCGCCGCTGAT
The DNA here is from genome assembly GCF_040206685.1 of Ascaphus truei. NCBI lineage: Eukaryota > Metazoa > Chordata > Amphibia > Anura > Ascaphidae > Ascaphus > Ascaphus truei. The sequence continues at coordinate 18,315 of NW_027454630.1, read as the reverse complement.
TCTGTATTCTGCAGTGCTTCCTGCATTTCTAACTTTTCCTGGATCAATTGCTTCTCCACTTTTTCTGCTTGGTGAAGCTTCTCATCACCTTCACTGATCTGGTCAGTCAAGTCTGAATTTTTCTGTGTCAGACTTACATTCTCTCTTTTTACAGTCTCTAAATTACTCAGGGTATTCTCATAGGTTTCCTTCAATGTACACAGCTCTGTGCTGCGAGCGTAGACCTCATGGCGTGAGAGTTCCAGCTCTGCTTTAAGCGCGCTAGCCTCTTGCCGAGAAACCCCTAACTCTGTGATGAAGTTTTGCACATCTTTCTGGGACATCTCATAGCATAGTTTCCAGTCAGTTCTTGTTTTCTTTGATTCGCTTGGCTCTCTGCCTATGATGGTAGCAGTAGCCTTTGTCATCTCTAGGCGTGTCGTCATTCCTGGGACGATTGCGCCAGGCCCTATGGGCTGTTGCTCATCTCGGCGCCTTTCTGACGCATGTCCTGACAGTGCAGGTTCAAGTGGCTCGTTCACTTCCCCTGTGACTTGAGGAACAGTTTTCTTTCTTTTTGCTTTATTAGCTCCAGAGATATCAGTGGTTCTGGGCACACACTCACTGTTATCAGCTTCCACATCTTGCTTGCACTCACAGGGCGTTGCTTGCTTTTGCAGCTGTTTGTCTTTGAAAATTTTGGGGCACACATCTTCCATGTGACCTACTTCACGACAGGCCCCGCATACTAAATTCATCTGTGGGTACGGCTCTCCTCCAGGGTCGTGATCATAGTATGGCCTGAAGGGACACTGTTTTGTATGGTTACGTACATTACACAACAAACATTTCACGTCGGCCATTTTAGAAACCCGGCAGGGACAATTTGCTAGCTGCAATTTCACTCACTTCAGCAACTTGCATACAGCACTTGCTAGCTGCAAATTCACTCACTTCAGCAAAAGGCATTAGCTTTACAAACAGCACTTGCTAGATGCAAATTTTTTTTTTTTCAGCAAAACATTTTGGTTTTCTGTTTGGGTTCAGGGTGCTATTGCATCCACACTTCGCACATTCTCTGTGTATGCTAGAAGCACAACTGATATACACAGTGGGACAGACTTCACTCATAGCATCTGTACTTTAGTTCAGCTCGGCGGCCATTTTAAACCCCCGCATTTATTTGCAAACCCACAGACTTTTTAGTGTCTACCCGCATTCTCCACCATATGTGACAAACGCCCCTCTTTTGAAGTGCTGACGTCTGTCTGGGTTCTTCCCGACACAGTCTTCTAGGGTTAATTATACAACAAACAGGATCATGCAAAGTATTATGCTGCTTAACTCAGGCTTCTGCCTGCTTTATTTTCATCCAAGTAAGGTACTGCAGCTTTAACATGTGAAGGTTAGAGGTACTCAGATACTTTCATTCAGCAGTTCACATATTTCAGTGTTACCATATTTCCCACACTGTTATTTCAAGAAATAAAACCAAAATCATATAAGCAAAATCCTATCCCTTTCAGGGATCTAACTACACATCAGAATCAGTCTCTCTAACAGCTGCTGGCCAACTAAACTGGTTCCCCAGCTTAAAACAATGCTCTCTCATTTAGGGTCACAAGATACAGTACAGTCTTTTAGCAACAGCAGTAACCATTTGTTTTGTCTTATCTGTTCGTGGAGTCCAGGCAAATCCTCTGGTACTGTGATACGTGGAGGGGCCGTCAACCCCGATACTGGATGCAGGGGAGCAGCGACACCCCCAGCCCCCAGGCTCCAAGGAGAGAGAGTGAAATGCAAAACCTCTCTGCTCTAAGTACCTGTGCATGTGATTAGAAGAGCAGGTGAGGGAGAACTAGAGCCATTGTAATCTGTGGTCTGGATTTTCCATCCAGCTGCCTGAGTTAATGGGAAGCTGTGGAACGGATCATTAACTATTCCTGCACTTTCTGCTCTAAAACGGGGCAGAAAGCTGCCTAACATCTTTGGACTATGTCACACAGTATACCCAACTAATCCTAGATTTCCCCTGTCCCAAACAGAGTTGTTAGAAATTTACTCATTCAAATGTTAAAAGTACACAGTTTGTACTGGTTATTTTTCTCAAAAGAGTCGAAGGGGGGGACTCCCCCTTCCCTAGCTGCCGCTATGTGGCCGACACGGTATGCCCTGACTAACTACAGGACATACCACAAAGTCCTTCGGGAAGAGCATGCCCAGAATAGCTTGGGCAGCTGTACAATGCGTACAGATAGTTGTCTACAATTTGCTCTCCCAAAGGCAAGAGATCCACAGAGGTCTCTGACCTTAAGTGCATCTCCGCAGTTGTTTTTGTTGTTGTTTTTTGTCTCTTTTCCTCCCCCCTTCCTATCCGCTGGATTGCCGCGATGCCCGCTTGGTGTTGATGCCCATGCCAAAGACTCCTCCAAACCAAGGACGTTGGATGTGAAGGTACAATGCACCCCACCACACCACAACCAACACATATCACTTATACTAGTTCTCCAAATCACCTCGTCATGGGGTTGATCATCTTGTCCCACAATGTGAAAGGCCTGAATAGCCCGAGTAAGAGGAAGGTAGCGTGTGCGGATTATCAAAGACGGCAGGCAGATATTATTCTAGTCCAAGAAACACACTTTAGCGCTAATAGTGCACCAAAATACCTGGACAAGCACTTCAGGCAATTCTATACCTCATCCTCTACCAAAAAAAAGCAAGGGGTAGCGATCATCTTTCATAATAAGTTCCCATTCCAAGTGGAGAAAACATTCAAAGACAAAGAGGGCAGATACCTAATCTTGATAGGATCTATCAATGGTCAAATACTTACATTAGCAACGATATATGCCCCCAATAGTCATGACCCACAATTTTTCACAACCTTCTTCAATAAGCTACATAAAGTCACACAAGGCCCAATAATAGTAGCGGGTGATTTCAACACCGCCCTTAATCCTAAACTTGATAGATCGGGCCCAGCACAGCGTTATCCCAAATCTATACCAAATGCCCTGCGTAGGGGTCTAAAAAAGAATCACCTACTAGATATATGGCGGGAACAGCACCCTCACGATATGGACTATACCTTTTTTTCACACCCACACTCAACATATAGCAGAATCGACTACTTCTTTGTCTCTAGCAGACTGGTTCCTAAGATCTCCCATACTGGGATCCATGATATTTCATGGTCAGATCACGCATCTATAGAGCTGAGATGCACACAACTAACTCTAGATAGACCGGGAGCAAACTGGAAACTGAATGAGTCCCTCCTGAAAGACCCGGGATTCTCTCAGTTAATTGCTGAAGAAATAAAGCAATATTATGAGAGCAACACAGGCTCAGTGGACTCTCAGCTATCCTTATGGGAGGCCCATAAGGCGACCCTGAGAGGGGTTCTCATTGGCTTAGCCTCCAGAAAGAAAAAAATAAGAATGGCCAAGATCCGGTCACTACAATCTAAACTAAAGCAGCTTTCAGATGATCATAAACAAACCAATAACCCCAGTATCCTTACAAAACTGAAAGACGTAAAAATCGAACTCAATTTGTTGTTAACCTCCCAGGCTGACACTTCATTGAACTGGTCAAAGAGGATGTTTTTTGATAAAGCGAACAAGCCAGATACTATGCTTGCAAACAAATTAAGATACAAAACTCCAAATTATAATATCCAAGCTATTAGGAAGAAATCAGGCATCATTTCAGGTAACCCTAAAATTATTGTGGAGGAATTAAAAACATATTACGAAAATCTCTATAATGGGGATAAAATAGCGCATAATCCTCAAACAGACAGAGCACGTGGGAATTTTCTCGCCAACTCTAACCTAACGAAACTGATGGCAGAGGAGAGAGAGGTCTTGGGCAGAGACTTTACCCTAGAAGAGATATCCCTAGTCATTAGTAATTTGAAGGCGTCAAAAGCGCCGGGGCCAGACGGCTTTTCAGGCCTATATTATAAAAAATATAGTGAAATATTAGCCCCCTACCTGCTCAAAGTATTCAACACAGTTCTTGCAGGTAGCCCCTTCCCCGAACATATGCTCCAAGCGTCGATATCAATAATCCATAAACCAGGAAAAGATCCCCTAGATTGTAAGAGTTATAGGCCCATCTCACTCATCAATACAGATATCAAAATATATGCTAAATTAATTGCCAACCGTTTAAGTCAGATCCTACCTAGACTAATACACCCAGATCAGGTTGGCTTTGTTAAAGATAGACAAGCGGCCGATAACATCCGACGAATCATTGATCTGTTAGAAATAGCCAATTGCAACAAAGTAAAAGTTATGGCGTTAAGTCTAGATGCCGAAAAGGCGTTTGATAGGATCGACTGGGCATACTTGAAAGATACGCTTGAAGCATTTGGATTCGATGGTCACTTAATCACAGCCATAATGGCGCTCTACGCAGGCCCAATAGCTAGAGTTATCCATCAAGGGTTCCCCTCGGATCCTTTCAAGATCAGAAGTGGAACAAGACAGGGTTGCCCCCTTTCTCCCCTGCTCTTTGCCATGTGTATGGAGCCATTCGCGGCTCAAGTAAGGGAAAATCCGGATATTTCAGGGATTGAAATTGAATCCCAAGTTCACAAAATTGCCCTATATGCGGACGATGTCCTTTTGGTTTTGACCAAGCCCCTCACCTCTCTCCCCAATCTCTTCAGCTTGTTGGATAAATTTAACAAAATATCAGGGTTCAAGATCAATCAAACGAAATCAGAGGCCTTAAACATCACGATCCCGAAAGCTGAAGAAAAGCTTATATCACTTAATTTTAACTTCCGGTGGCAAAATAAAGCGATCAAATACCTGGGGGTCTTTATTACCCGTACTTACTGGGAAATATACAAAGCTAACTACCCCAAGCTCATTCGAACTCTGAGAGAAGATCTAAGGCGCTGGTCAAAATTTAATATATCATGGATAGGCAAAATATACAGCATAAAGATGAATTTACTCCCACGCATTTTGTACCTGTTCCAAACACTCCCAGTTCCCTTACATTTGACAGAAATTAACAAGTTACAAACCACCTTATCCAAATTTATATGGGGGGGGTAAAAAGGCACGAATTAACAAACAAACATTACTGAAACAACCGACAGAAGGTGGCTTGGCAGTACCTTGCTTGGTATCATACTACAGAGCGGCCCAATTATGTCAAATCTCTCAATGGCAGATAAACCCCGATTCGAAAAGATGGGTAGCAGTCGAGAGCACGTCCTGCTCCCCATTGGAGCTAAGCCATCTAATATGGACCCCAAAAATAGCGAGATTAAAAGCTATACATCAGTCGCTATCCTCAATGACCAATTCATTAGCAATCTGGGATGCTGTCAAATTCAAATGTGGCCTCACCACCAAAAACACATTGATGACGCCCCTGTGGGGGAACCCACACTTTGCTCCAGGTCTAGATAGTGCAAACTTTATACTATGGAAACACAATAATATCTCAAGACTTAAAGATCTGGAGGGAGGAGACAAAATTTTAACATTTGACCAAGTTAGAACACACAAAAAGATCCCGCACTCCGAATTTTTTTAGGTACCTCCAGATCAGAGCATTTTATAATAAAACAAGCCCACATCCCCCATTGACAATATTTGAAAAGCTCTGTCTCAAAGAGACAACAACTAAGGGACTCACATCGCAGTTGTATAGAGAAGTAGTCGGTTCAGCGGCCAAAGTCACCCAAAAATTAGGGTACATGTTAAAATGGGAAGCAGATCTCGGTGAGACCATAGATGAAGATTCATGGACTCAAATAGCAACGGCAGCAGCCAAGAGCTCAATATGTACCACATTGAAGGAGAACGCATATAAAGTCCTGATGAGGTGGTATCTGACCCCACTCAAATTATCGAAATTTTCCAAGGGGATCTCCCCATTGTGCTCTCGACAATGCGGAGATCCTGCGGATCTGTTACATATGCTGTGGTCCTGCCCTCGACTGGCTCCGTTATGGCATACAATCAGAGATTGGCTAGAGAGGATTTTGGGCCTCAAAATTCCATTCGACCCAGGGCTCTTCTTATTGGGCAGAGCCCATAGGGGAATCTCAAAAGAAGACCTTAAACTTATTGCTCACTTTGCAACAGCAGCGAGGTGCGAGATCGCGGCTTTATGGAAACAATGTGAAATTCCTTCAATTCCCAAGATTCAAAACAGAATTTGGTTCGTCTGCCAGATGGAGAAGTTAACAAGTTTAGTTAACGACTCTGGCGAAAATTTTCTAAAAGTCTGGTCACCATGGCTGGCACAGACAGACATCCCAGGGGTAGTAAGATCCACAATACTGCTTTGATATATATATATTTTCCTATAATGCAGTATCAGATAGGAGTTTCGGAGATGCTCAATCACATACAACGCCCACAAGGATCCAGCGGAGAACAGTTATATCCCAGGCAATTAAGGATAACAGAGCGACCCCGAAGACCCGGTATGGTATCGTGGCAATCCAACATTCCCCCCACCCCTCCCCCTCCACCCCCTCCTCCTCCCTACCGTCCCCTTTTCTTTTAGTTCTTTATTATTTTTAATATACACCGTCAAAACGCTACTCTAATTGAATGTTCCACAGTCGTTATACAGATCAGATATTGAAAATGCATGACACAATTTTGATCCGGCAATGTATTATGACTGTAACCTACTTGAAAAACCAATAAAAATGACAAGTTAAAAAAAAAAAAAAAAATTCATACTGAAACTGTGCCTCACTTACCCCTTGATTGTTGAACCGGGGAGAACGAATAGGATTGCCTGATCCCAGGCACCAAAAGGGGAGTTTTGATTGCAGCTCCTATTTAAGAACACATGCTGGTGCCTTTACTTTGGTCTACATCCTGGAAGGGTTAAGCTGAACCCCACAGACCATTATACTACACCCTTACTTACACTGAGCCGTGTAAGTATTCTGCTATTATATCAATAATACCCCTACCATTCCTTCTGGAACAGTTTGGAGAATATACCACAGATACCATTATATACCTACGCTTACATAAGGCTGTGTAAGTTTATTAATGATATCATCATCACATCAGTTTTATCGGTCCCATATTAGGGGTGATCAGCCCTGTTGTGGTTCTTATATTATCTGTAAGTTTCTGTCTGGATAGTGTTAACCCCTTGCTACCCTATCTTTTCTGTTTTCTAAGTCTCCTACTTGGAGCTGTTTTAATGTAGTGTTTGTAGTCTCCTGTTTCAGCTTATACAGTTCATGACAAGACTCTATTATAGCTTAGTGCCGCTCAGTTAGGGAGGTCTGCTGTTATCTCTCTACCTAGTTATGGACATACCTTGCAGCTCCTTTGCTGTGAATTTATTTTGCTGCTCTGTTAGCTGTTCCATGAGTGTCAGTTATTGACTTTACACTCATGGTGCCAACACCCCTGATTCTGGATGTAATTTGATATACTATTGGGGTCTTTGATTATACTAGGTGGAGCTCCAACTAATTCTACTGTTATACTGTTCTCCTCACTGCTTTTCATATATTTTTCATCATCTGTTCTGTTAGCTGATACAGAGGTTTTTTTTACCCTGACTAATAGTACTCTGAGTCCCTCATACCCTACTATATTCCATTGGGTAATAGGGTTTTTTCTCCATCATAATTATTAGGTGACCCAGGCGCCAAGTATTGTTGATTTAATTCTCTTTTAATTACGTTACACACTCCTTTGGTAATATATGTTTTAAGTTTATTATTAAAAGGTATATTTTAACTCCAGTGGTGTGCAGTATAGTGAATTCTTTTAGGAGTACAACCATTTGTACTCCTTTGTTTTTTCTGCTTGGAGAATCTGTCAACAATTACTAGAATAGTAGTCATACCATTAGACGGGGGAAGATCCACGATGAAGTCAATAGCAATGTGATTCCAAGGACGGTCCAGGACCGGGAGGGGTTGTAGAAGACCGGAAGGCTTTTGACGGACAGATTTATTTTATGCGCAGACTGGGCAAGAGGAGGTTAAAGCTCTAATGTCCTTTAACATATTGGGTCACTAGAAGGTTCGCCGAATCAGATCAGTAGTCTGTAAGGAATCCGCTCCTCGGTTTAATGTTTGCCTTACCTTGCAGACAGGCGCAGTCCTGGAACACTTCCCCTGATATTTACTGCAGCCTGGATTCACTCACCAAAGCAATACTGCCACACGCCCCTTCTGCCATTGGTTCTCTGACCTTTAAGTACTGCTTTCCCACAATGCTCCCTGCCGAGCATAGTCCTTCCTGGATGTCTTTGTGTTCTGCCATAAGCCTTGTCTTGTCTGTCTCCTTGGTTCCTGAGACCGGCTGCTAGTGTCACGCAGCGGTCTGTTCCTGTGCTGAAGCGGAGTACTCTCCTTGTTGTCTTCAGCTTCCTGGTTCCTGTGACCGGCTGCTAGTCTCATGCAGCGGTCAGTTCCTGTTTCCTGTGCTGAAGCTGAGTACTCTCCTTGTTACTTCAGCTTCTTGTTTCCTGTGACCGGCTGCTATATTCATGCAGCGGTCTGTTCCTGGTTTCCTGCACTGAAGCGGAGGTTTCCCTGTGTATCTTCAGCTTCCTGGTTCCTGGGGCCTACTCTTTCCCTAATCTAGAGAGGCCGTGTCCTGGTTCCTGCACTGAAACGGAGGATTCCCCCTGCGTCTTCAGCCTCCTGGTTTCCTGCACTGAAGCGGAGGTTTCCCTGTGTATCTTAAGCTTCCTGGTTCCTGGGGCCTACTCTTTCCCTAATCTAGAGAGGCCGTGTCCTGGTTCCTGCGCTGAAACGGAGGATTCCCCAGCCCGCTCAGGACTCTTGCGCTGAAGCACTGGTTTACCAGTGCAGCTAGGCGGTGTGATACTCTGGTCTGTCTACCACCTCCTGAGACCAGTACCATGGGCCATGGTCGCCGCACGCGCAGAGGCCACTCCCGCGCTCCTAAGCTGAAGCGGTGCTCTCCTGACTACCTGTTGCCGAACTCCTGCTTGAACAACGTTTACCCTGATGTCTCTAGTCCTGACCCTGGCGTGTCCACCGACGATGCTGTCTTCTCCTATCCTGATCCTGCTACGTACGACTACGAACTGCGCAATCCGGATCAGCCTGCGCGGTCTAAGGTCGGTGCTTTTACAACCCCACCTCAGCCACGCGGTCTGACCCAGGTTTGTGGCGAGCACAGTCATGACAGTATGCTCGGCCCCACAAACTCGGACCGCCCTGTGGTGAGGGTTGGTATGTTTCTGTCTGAAATCCTGTCCCGGCCTGTAGACCAGTCCCAGTTTGAAAACCAGTATCTGTGCGAAATACTACCCCTGATTGAAGATCAGATTATGTATGAAGGTTTAACCCCGTTGCAAAGACAATGCCGTAACGATCTCATTTGTAAGGCTTATTGCCTCAAGGACTTAAAACAGTCTCTGGCCGCTTGTGTTTGCTCCTCTGGTTCCCCTTTAACCTGGGATAATGTGCATCCTATCAAACTTGCCAACGCCCGAAATGCACTCCTTGCCTTGGCCTTATCATTGGACATTCACCTAGTACAACAGGACCCTCTCTTCATGGTGGTTCATGCTCAAGACACACTCCGTGTACTTTCCCTGACTTTGGACATTTGCATAAAGGAACAGGACCCTCTCCTCGCCAGCTACGCTGCCGCTTGGCAGTCCACCTGTGCTGCCAGACCTGTCGCTAAACCTGGGGACGTATCTCCCTCTCCAGGAAATGACCAAACTGACCCACTATCTCTGCCCCCTAACATAGAAGCTGCCACGGTCCCTAGCCCTGATGGTACACCCGGGTACTCTGACACCAATGATACGTCTACGTTAAGCCCTGCTGATCAGTCCTGTGAGGTTCCCCTGGAGTATACGTATATTTCTCTAGCCAACACTAAGGCTCTAGTATCCGAGAACAAGTCCATTTTTCCCTCTATTCCTAACTCTGAATCTCCCTTTTCAGCCCTCGAAGTTTTTCCTGCTTTAACCCCTGCTAGGCAGTTCTGCATGCCTTCCCTGTCAGGGAACAAATCCCTCCTACCTCCACGTACTCAGTTTGAATTTCTAAGTTCTGTTCCCAGGGTCATTCCTGTATTAAATCCTGTGGGGCAGCTCTCTGAGTACCCTTTGGTAACCCCCTGTTCTCCGCCAGCCATGGTCACGTCCCTAGCTCCAGAGGAAAAATCCCTTGTCTCACCTATTACAGAGGAAAAACTCTCTATGTTCTACTCTCAGGTATTATCTGCTTTAACTCCTGTAAATTCTTGCTGCCTCCAAGCTAATGCCTTCGTTCTAGCCTCAGAGAATGTGTCCCCAAGTCCTACAGCAGAGGTTGCATTAAATGACTTCCCCAAGGTTGCTGAATCCTTAGTTAGTTTTTGCTATAAAACCCCTGCTTCAGCTCAAGTTTCAGCTGCTGTGCCCCCTGAAACTTCGCCTAAAGTTCTGATTCCAGTTAAATGTATTCAGTTACCAAGTTTTTCCCTAAGCTTGGTCGCAGAGTTCCCATTTCCAGGTACTTCGCTGAACCAGTCTGTCACCCAGAGAGCGATGATCCCTGCTTCAGCACATAGTCCCCACGTCGTGGAATCTGCAGTCATTTCTGGTTTGCCAGACACTCCTTACCAAATACCCACTTCAGAGACCAGTACAGTTATGATTACCCCCCGTGTACTGTCTGTGTTCTCCCCTTCTCAAAGCTTAGGGTTAAAACCGTACAGTGGTCAGTATGCCCCTCCTGGGGTTCATGTTGTGTTCCCAGGAATGTTTGCTGACACACTGTTATCACTTAAAAGCGACGCTTTTTCATATGTGCTAGCTAGAAGCCTGCACACAGTTTCCCCTCTCTCTGAAATTTGCCTTGTCGGCCCTGATACTCGGAGAGGTAAAAACCTCCCTTCAGATTCAGAATCTCTTTCTATAGAGGTCGTCCTTGCTGTTACTTCCCCTGATTTCTCTGCCCATGCAAACCCTCCAGGGATCAGCATATCGGTTGTTACCCCCTTAGTACAGTCTGAGACCACTCTGCCTATTTTACAAGTCCTGGTGTTTAAATCTGAGCTATTTAGTTTTACTGCTCTTGTTAAACCTCAGTCCCTCAGCACTGCAGCTAAACGTGCTCCAGCAACCGTTGGGTTACTCGGGGTAAAAATTAAAATTCCTGTCTTAAAGGGTACTTTCTCACACATGTCCAGCAAACCTAGAACCTCAGTGATTGATTCTAAGTCACTTATCACTATATCTGATGTTCTCACTAGTCAAACCCTGACACCCTCACCACTGGCTAGGAGTCCCGTTATCAGAATTTTTGCACTAGTAAACACGCCTAAATCTGTTTTTGTCATGACAAGCACCCCTGTTGTTAGGGCCCTTGCAGTTTTGGATAAGACTCCTTTTACTTCAAAGGTTTCTGCTATTAAGAGTTTCCACGGTTCCAACTTACCGCTTATTGTCTCTTTAACTCCCATCATTACTCTCCCATTACCAATCACTGATTCCCAGGCACCAGCTCCTGACGCTAGTTCTCCTATCGGTACTCCTGCTTTGCGAGATGTTTCTGTTATGGATTCCGAGCCTCCAGCTCCGGAGTCAATTCCTTTACTCGCTGCTGTTTTTGTAGTCTCTCAGGTCCCTGTCACTGAAGTACAGACTTCAGCTTCTGAGGTTAGCTCCCCTCCCTCCGCTACCCTTGCTCTGCCTGATTCTCAAGTTTCTGATATTAAAGCCCCAAAGCCTATTCCTACTCCCCAGACAATACTATCTCCCACTGAGGGTTCCCCAGTATTTGAGAGCTCCACTGCTGAGTGCTTCTCTGCCTCTGTGAAACGATGTTTTTCCCCCTCGGAAACTTCTGTTGCCCCTGTTATTTCCTTTGAGTTGGAAATACTCTGTACGTATCCCAAGATTTCGGTCTCTATGTCTGGTTTACTGCTTGCCTTGTCACCTTCCATACCAATACCGGGAAATGCTCCCACCCACCCTATACCCTCGCTGACCACTACCTGGGAGACCTCTGGAGGAGAAGTCCCTCTCAAATTCCTACATGCAGAGGTCAGCCAAGACTTTGTCTGTCCCGAAGGTCGCCCGGGTATATTCGATCAACTATCAAGGCCGCTTATCCTAAATTCTGGTCCCATTACTAAAGACTGGGCTCCCAGTGGGGGTTCTTCTGCCGTTTCTGCTCCGGAACCCTCTGGTTCTTCACAGCCTTGGATTCCCAAGCAATTTCGCGGGGCGAGCCAGGTACCATTGATATCTCTACCATCACTCTCATATCCTAGAACAGTACTCACCAAGGAACTGCTCGTTTACGGATCCCCTTTCCGCCTAAAAAACTTTAGGAACAACTCGATGTCCCCGAGACCCATGGATGGCCCTATCTGGCCACAGTTCTCTCCGGGGGGTGGGGGTACACAAAGGAGTGACCACGAGTCTCTGAACCATGACTCTAACACCAATCCTAGACGGTTCAGGAACAACTCCTGGTCCCCTAACTCTATGAGTGGTCTTGTTCGCCCGGAGGTCTCACGTGAAGGGGGGGGGTACTGTAAGGAATCCGCTCCTCGGTTTAATGTTTGCCTTACCTTGCAGACCGGCGCAGTCCTGGAACACTTCCCCTGATATTTACTGCAGCCTGGATTCACTCACCAAAGCAATACTGCCACACGCCCCTTCTGCCATTGGTTCTCTGACCTTTAAGTACTGCTTTCCCACAATGCTCCCTGCCGAGCATAGTCCTTCCTGGATGTCTCTGTGTTCTGCCATAAGCCTTGTCTTGTCTGTCTCCTTGGTTCCTGAGACCGGCTGCTAGTGTCATGCAGCGGTCTGTTCCTGTTTCCTGTGCTGAAGCTGAGTACTCTCCTTGTTACTTCAGCTCCTTGTTTCCTGTGACCGGCTGCTATATTCATGCAGCGGTCTGTTCCTGGTTTCCTGCACTGAAGCGGAGGTTTCCCTGTGTATCTTCAGCTTCCTGGTTCCTGGGGCCTACTCTTTCCCTAATCTAGAGAGGCCGTGTCCTGGTTCCTGCACTGAAACGGAGGATTACCCCTGCGTCTTCAGCCTCCTGGTTTCCTACACTGAAGCGGAGGTTTCCATGTGTATCTTCAGCTTCCTGGTTCCTGGGGCCTACTCTTTCCCTAATCTAGAGAGGCCGTGTCCTGGTTCCTGCGCTGAAACGGAGGATTCCCCAGCCCGCTCAGGACTCTTGCGCTGAAGCACTGGTTTACCAGTGCAGCTAGGCGGTGTGCTACTCTGGTCTGTCTACCACCTCCTGAGACCAGTACCATGGGCCATGGTCGCCGCACGCGCAGAGGCCACTCCCGCGCTCCTAAGTTGAAGCGGGGCTCTCCTGACTACCTGTTGCCGAACTCCTGCTTGAACAACATTTACCCTGATGTCTCTAGTCCTGACCCTGGCGTGTCCACCGACGATGCTGTCTTCTCCTATCCTGATCCTGCTACGTACGACTACGAACTGCGCAATCCGGATCAGCCTGCGCGGTCTAAGGTCGGTGCTTTTACAACTCCACCTCAGCCACGCGGTCCGACCCAGGTTTGTGGCGAGCACAGTCGTGACAGTATGCTTGGCCCCACAAACTCGGACCGCCCTGTGGTGAGGGTTGGTATGTTTCTGTCTGAAATCCTGTCCCGGCCTGTAGACCAGTCCAAGTTTGAAAACCAGTATCTGTGCGAAATACTACCCCTGATTGAAGATCAGATTATGTATGAAGGTTTAACCCCGTTGCAAAGACAATGCCGTAACGATCTCATTAGTAAGGCTTATTGCCTCAAGGACTTAAAACAGTCTCTGGCCGCTTGTGTTTGCTCCTCTGGTTCCCCTTTAACCTGGGATAATGTGCATCCTATCAAACTTGCCAACGCCCGAAATGCACTCCTTGCCTTGGCCTTATCATTGGACATTCACCTAGTACAACAGGACCCTCTCTTCATGGTGGTTCATGCTCAAGACACACTCCGTGTACTTTCCCTGACTTTGGACATTTGCATAAAGGAACAGGACCCTCTCCTCGCCAGCTACGCTGCCGCTTGGCAGTCCACCTGTGCTGCCAGACCTGTCGCTAAACCTGGGGACGTATCTCCCTCTCCAGGAAATGACCAAACTGACCCACTATCACTGCCCCCTAACATAGAAGCTGCCACGGTCCCTAGCCCTGATGGTACACCCGGGTACTCTGACACCAATGATACGTCTAGGTTAAGCCCTGCTGATCAGTCCTGTGAGGTTCCCCTGGAGTATACGTATATTTCTCTAGCCAACACTAAGGCTCTAGTATCCGAGAACAAGTCCCTTTTTCCCTCTATTCTTAACTCTGAATCTCCCTTTTCAGCCCTCGAAGTTTTTCCTGCTTTAACCCCTGCTAGGCAGTTCTGCATGCCTTCCCTGTCAGGGAACAAATCCCTCCTACCTCCACGTACTCAGTTTGAATTTCTAAGTTCTGTTCTCAGGGTCATTCCTGTATTAAATCCTGTGGGGCAGCTCTCTGAGTCCCCTTTGGTAACCCCCTGTTCTTCGCCAGCCATGGTCACGTCCCTAGCTCCAGAGGAAAAATCCCTTGTCTCACCTATTATAGAGGAAAAACTCTCTATGTTCTACTCTCAGGTATTATCTGCTTTAACTCCTGTAAATTCTTGCTGCCTCCAAGCTAATGCCTTCGTTCTAGCCTCAGAGAATGTGTCCCCAAGTCCTACAGCAGAGGTTGCATTAAATGACTTCCCCAAGGTTGCTGAATCCTTAGTTAGTTTTTGCTATAAAACCCCTGCTTCAGCTCAAGTTTCAGCTGCTGTGCCCCCTCAAACTTCGGCTAAAGTTCTGATTCCAGTTAAATGTATTCAGTTACCAAGTTTTTCCCTAAGCTTGGTCGCAGAGTTCCCATTTCCAGGTACTTCGCTGAACCAGTCTGTCACCCAGAGAGCGATGATCCCTGCTTCAGCACATAGTCCCCACGTCGTGGAATCTGCAGTCATTTCTGGTTTCCCAGACACTCCTTACCAAATACCCACTTCAGAGACCAGTACAGTTATGATTACCCCCCGTGTACTGTCTGTGTTCTCCCCTTCTCAAAGCTTAGGGTTAAAACCGTACAGTGGTCAGTATGCCCCTCCTGGGGTTCATGTTGTGTTCCCAGGAATGTTTGCTGACACACTGTTATCACTTAAAAGTGACGCTTTTTCATATGTGCTAGCTAGAAGCCTGCACACAGTTTCCCCTCTCTCTGAAATTTGCCTTGTCGGCCCTGATACTCGGAGAGGTAAAAACCTCCCTTCAGATTCAGAATCTCTTTCTATAGAGGTCGTCCTTGCTGTTACTTCCCCTGATTTCTCTGCCCATGCAAACCCTCCAGGGATCAGCATATCGGTTGTTACCCCCTTAGTACAGTCTGAGACCACTCTGCCTATTTTACAAGTCCTGGTGTTTAAATCTGAGCTATTTAGTTTTACTGCTCTTGTTAAACCTCAGTCCCTCAGCACTGCAGCTAAACGTGCTCCAGCAACCGTTGGGTTACTCGGGGTAAAAATTAAAATTCCTGTCTTAAAGGGTACTTTCTCACACATGTCCAGCAAACCTAGAACCTCAGTGATTGATTCTAAGTCACTTATCACTATATCTGATGTTCTCACTAGTCAAACCCTGACACCCTCACCACTGGCTAGGAGTCCCGTTATCAGAATTTTTGCACTAGTAAACACGCCTAAATCTGTTTTTGTCATGACAAGCACCCCTGTTGTTAGGGCCCTTGCAGTTTTGGATAAGACTCCTTTTACTTCAAAGGTTTCTGCTATTAAGAGTTTCCACGGTTCCAACTTACCGCTTATTGTCTCTTTAACTCCCATCATTACTCTCCCATTACCAATCACTGATTCCCAGGCACCAGCTCCTGACGCTAGTTCTCCTATCGGTACCCCTGCTTTGCGAGATGTTTCTGTTATGGATTCCGAGCCTCCAGCTCCGGAGTCAATTCCTTTACTCGCTGCTGTTTTTGTAGTCTCTCAGGTCCCTGTCACTGAAGTACAGACTTCAGCTTCTGAGTTTAGCTCCCCTCCCTCCGCTACCCTTGCTCTGCCTGATTCTCAAGTTTCTGATATTAAAGCCCCAAAGCCTATTCCTACTCCCCAGACAATACTATCTCCCACTGAGGGTTCCCCAGTATTTGAGAGCTCCACTGCTGAGTGCTTCTCTGCCTCTGTGAAACGATGTTTTTCCCCCTCGGAAACTTCTGTTGCCCCTGTTATTTCCTTTGAGTTGGAAATACTCTGTACGTATCCCAAGATTTCGGTCTCTATGTCTGGTTTACTGCTTGCCTTGTCACCTTCCATACCAATACCGGGAAATGCTCCCACCCACCCTATACCCTCGCTGACCACTACCTGGGAGACCTCTGGAGGAGAAGTCCCTCTCAAATTCCTACATGCAGAGGTCAGCCAAGACTTTGTCTGTCCCGAAGGTCGCCCGGGTATATTCGATCAACTATCAAGGCCGCTTATCCTAAATTCTGGTCCCATTACTAAAGACTGGGCTCCCAGTGGGGGTTCTTCTGCCGTTTCTGCTCCGGAACCCTCTGGTTCTTCACAGCCTTGGATTCCCAAGCAATTTCGCGGGGCGAGCCAGGTACCATTGATATCTCTACCATCACTCTCATATCCTAGAACAGTACTCACCAAGGAACTGCTCGTTTACGGATCCCCTTTCCGCCTAAAAAACTTTAGGAACAACTCGATGTCCCCGAGACCCATGGATGGCCCTATCTGGCCACAGTTCTCTCCGGGGGGTGGGGGTACACAAAGGAGTGACCACGAGTCTCTGAACCATGACTCTAACACCAATCCTAGACGGTTCAGGAACAACTCCTGGTCCCCTAACTCTATGAGTGGTCTTGTTCGCCCGGAGGTCTCACGTGAAGGGGGGGGGTACTGTAAGGAATCCACTCCTCGGTTTAATGTTTGCCTTACCTTGCAGACCGGCGCAGTCCTGGAACACTTCCCCTGATATTTACTGCAGCCTGGATTCACTCACCAAAGCAATACTGCCACACGCCCCTTCTGCCATTGGTTCTCTGACCTTTAAGTACTGCTTTCCCACAATGCTCCCTGCCGAGCATAGTCCTTCCTGGATGTCTCTGTGTTCTGCCATAAGCCTTGTCTTGTCTGTCTCCTTGGTTCCTGAGACCGGCTGCTAGTGTCATGCAGCGGTCTGTTCCTGTTTCCTGTGCTGAAGCTGAGTACTCTCCTTGTTACTTCAGCTCCTTGTTTCCTGTGACCGGCTGCTATATTCATGCAGCGGTCTGTTCCTGGTTTCCTGCACTGAAGCGGAGGTTTCCCTGTGTATCTTCAGCTTCCTGGTTCCTGGGGCCTACTCTTTCCCTAATCTAGAGAGGCCGTGTCCTGGTTCCTGCACTGAAACGGAGGATTACCCCTGCGTCTTCAGCCTCCTGGTTTCCTACACTGAAGCGGAGGTTTCCATGTGTATCTTCAGCTTCCTGGTTCCTGGGGCCTACTCTTTCCCTAATCTAGAGAGGCCGTGTCCTGGTTCCTGCGCTGAAACGGAGGATTCCCCAGCCCGCTCAGGACTCTTGCGCTGAAGCACTGGTTTACCAGTGCAGCTAGGCGGTGTGCTACTCTGGTCTGTCTACCACCTCCTGAGACCAGTACCATGGGCCATGGTCGCCGCACGCGCAGAGGCCACTCCCGCGCTCCTAAGCTGAAGCGGGGCTCTCCTGACTACCTGTTGCCGAACTCCTGCTTGAACAACATTTACCCTGATGTCTCTAGTCCTGACCCTGGCGTGTCCACCGACGATGCTGTCTTCTCCTATCCTGATCCTGCTACGTACGACTACGAACTGCGCAATCCGGATCAGCCTGCGCGGTCTAAGGTCGGTGCTTTTACAACTCCACCTCAGCCACGCGGTCCGACCCAGGTTTGTGGCGAGCACAGTCGTGACAGTATGCTCGGCCCCACAAACTCGGACCGCCCTGTGGTGAGGGTTGGTATGTTTCTGTCTGAAATCCTGTCCCGGCCTGTAGACCAGTCCAAGTTTGAAAACCAGTATCTGTGCGAAATACTACCCCTGATTGAAGATCAGATTATGTATGAAGGTTTAACCCCGTTGCAAAGACAATGCCGTAACGATCTCATTAGTAAGGCTTATTGCCTCAAGGACTTAAAACAGTCTCTGGCCGCTTGTGTTTGCTCCTCTGGTTCCCCTTTAACCTGGGATAATGTGCATCCTATCAAACTTGCCAACGCCCGAAATGCACTCCTTGCCTTGGCCTTATCATTGGACATTCACCTAGTACAACAGGACCCTCTCTTCATGGTGGTTCATGCT
>NW_027454629.1:65000-68222 GCF_040206685.1 Ascaphus truei | reverse complement strand
TACGCACACTCCCTCCCATACACACACACACACACACACACACACACACACACACACACACACACACACACACACACACACACACACACACACACACACACACACACACACACACACTCCCATATACACACACACTCCCATATAAACACACTCCCTCCCATATACACACACTCCCTCCCATATACACACACACACACACACACACACACACACACACACACACACTCCCATATACACACACACACACACACACACACACCATATACCACACTCCCTCCCATACACACACACACACACACACACACACACACACTCCCATATACACACACACACACACACACACACACACACACACACACCCATATACACACACACTCCCATATACACACACATACACACACACACACACACACACACACACACACACACACTCCCATATACACACACACACTCCCATATACACACACACTCCCATATACACACACACACACACACACACACACACACACACACACACACACACACACACTCCCATATACACACACACACACCCATATACACACACTCTCCCATATAAACATACTCCCTCCCATATACGCACACTCCCTCCCATACACACACACACACACACACACACACACACACACACACACACACACACACACACACACACACACACACACACACACACACACACACACACCCATAGACGCACACTCCTCCCATACACATACACACACACACACACACACACACACACACACACACACACACACACACACACACACACACACACACACACACACACACACACACACACTCCCATATACACACACACACACACACACACACACACACCCATATACACACACACACTCCCATATACACACACACACACACACACACACACACACACACACACACACACACACACACAACACACACACACACACACACTCCCATATACACACACACACTCCCATATACACACACACACTCCCATATACACACACTCCCATATACACACACATACACACACACACACACACACACACACACACACACACACACACACTCCATATACACACACACACTCCCATATACACACACACTCCCATATATACACACACACACACACACACACACACACACACACTCCATATACACACACACACACACACCCATATACACACACACTCCCATATAAACATACTCCCTCCCATATACGCACACTCCCTCCCATACACACACACACACACACACACACACACACACACACACACACACACACACACACACACACACACACTCCCATATACACACACACACTCCCATATACACACACACTCCCATATAAACACACTCCCTCCCATATACACACACTCCCTCCCATATACACACACACACTCACACACACACACACACACTCCCATATACACACACACACACACACACACACACACACACACCCATATACACACACACACTCCCATATACACACACACACACACACACACACACACACACACACACACACACACACACACACACTCCCATATACACACACACACTCCCATATACACACACACACTCCCATATACACACACACTCCCATACACACACACACACACACACACACACACACACACACACACACACACACACACACACACACACACACACACACACACACACACACATACACACACACTCCCATATACACACACACACACACACACACACACACTCCCATATACACACACACTCCATTACACACACACACACACACACACACACACACACACACACACACACACACACACACACTCCCATATACACACACACACTCCCATATACACACACACACTCCCATATACACACACACACTCCCATATAAACACACTCCCTCCCATATACACACACTACCTCCCATATACACACACACACACACACACACACACACACACACACACACACACACACACACACACACCCATATATACACACACACACACACACACACTCCCATATACACACACACTTCCATATAACACACACACACACACACACACACACACACACACACACTCCCATATACACACACACACACCCATATACACACACACTCCCATATAAACATACTCCCTCCCATATACACACACTCCCTCCCGTACACCACACACACACACACACACACACACACACACACACACACACACACACACACACACACTCCCATATACACACACACTCCCATATAACACACACACACACACACACACACACACACTCCCATATACACACACACACACACACACACACACACACACACACACACACACACACACACACACACTCCCATATACACACACACACACACACACACACACACACACACACACACACACACACACACACTCCCATATACACACACACACTCCCATATACACACACACACACTCCCATATACACACACACTCCCATACACACACACACACACACACACACACACACACACACACACACACACACACACACACACACACACACACACACCCATATACACACACACTCCCATATACACACACACACACACACACACACACACACACACACACACACACACACACACACACACACCCATATACACACACACACACACACACACACTCCCATATACACACACACTTCCATATATATACACACACACACACACACACACACACACACACACACACACACACACACACACACACACACACACACACACACACACACACACACACACACACCCATATACACACACACACACACACACACCCATATACACACACACTCTCATATAAACATACTCCCTCCCATATACACACACTCCCTCCCGTATACACACACACACACACACACACACACACACACACACACACACACACACACACACACACACACACACACACACACTCCCATATACACACACACTCCCATATAAACACACACACACACACACACACACACACACACACACACACACACACACACACTCCCATATATACACACACACACACACACACACACACACACACACACACACACACACACACACACACACACACACACACTCCCATATACACACACACACACACACACACACACACACACTCCCATATACACACACACACACTCCCATATACACACACACACTCCCATATACACACACACTCCCAT
>NW_027454629.1:45000-47500 GCF_040206685.1 Ascaphus truei | reverse complement strand
ACACACACACACACACACACACACACACACTCCCATATACACACACACACTCCCATATACACACACACACTCCCATATAAACATACTCCCTCCCATATACACACACTCCCTCCCTCCCATACACACACACACACACACACACACACACACACACTCCCATATACACACACACACTCCCATATACACACACACTCCCATATAAACACACTCCCTTCCATATACACACACTCCCTCCCATACACACACACACACACACACACACACACACTCCCATACACACACACACACACACACACACACACACACACACACACACACACACACACACACACACACACACACACACACACACACACACATACACACACACACACACACACACCACACACACACACACACACTCCCATATACACACACACACTCCATATACACACACACTCCCATATATATATACCACACACACACACACACACACACACACACACACACTCCCATACACACACACACACACACACACACACACACACACACACACACCACACACACACACACACACACACACACACACACACACACACACACACACACACACACACACACACACATACACACTCCCATATACACACACACACACTCCATATACACACACACTCCCATATAAACACACACTCCCATATAAACACACACTCCCATATAAACACACTCCCCCCCATATACACACACTCCCTCCCATATACACACACACACACTCCCATATACACACACACTCCCATATATACACACACACACACACACACACACACACACACACACACACACACACACACACACACACACACACTCCCATATACACACACACACACTCCCATATACACACACACTCCAATAAACACACTCCCTCCCATATACACACACTCCCTCCCATACACACACACACACACACACACACACACACACACACACACACACACACACACACACACACACACACACACACACACACCCATATACACACACACAAACACACACTCCCATACACACACACACACACACACACACACACACACACACACACACACTCCCATATACACACACACACTCCCATATACACACACACACTCCCATATACACACACACTCCCATATACACACACACACACCACACACACACACACACCACACACCACACACACACTCCCATATACACACACACACACTCCATATACACACACACTCCCATATATATACACACACACACACACACACACACACACACACACACACACACTCACACACACACACACACACACACACACACACACACACACACACACACACACACACCACACACACACACCAACACACACACACACTCCATAACAACACACACACCCATATACACACACACTCCATATAAACACACACTCCCATATAAACACACACTCCCATATAAACACACTCCCCCATATACACACACTCCCTCCCATATACACACACACACACTCCCATATACACACACACTCCATATATACACACACACACACACACACACACACACACACACACACACACACACACACACACACATACCACACACACACACACACACACACACACACACACACTCCCATATACACACACACACTCCCATATACACACACACTCCCATATAAACACACACACACACACACACACACACACACACACACACACACACACACACACACACACACACACACACACACACACACACACACACACTCCCATATACACACACACACTCCCATATACACACACACACTCCCATATAAACATACTCCCTCCCATATACACACACTCCCTCCCTCCCATACACACACACACACACACACACACACACACACACACACACACACACACACACACACACACACACACACACACACACTCCCATATACACACACACACTCCCATATACACACACACTCCCATATAAACACACTCCCTTCCATATACACACACTCCCTCCCATATACACACACACACACACACACACACACACACTCCCATACACACACACACACACACACACACACACACACACACACACACACACACACACACACACACACACACACACACACACACACACACACACACACACACATACACACACACACACACACACACACACACTCCATATACACACACACACTCCCATATACACACACACTCCCATATATATACACACACACACACACACACACACACACACACACACACTCCCATACACACACACACACACACACACACACACACACACACACACACACAACACACACACACACACACACACACACATACACACTCCATATACACACACACACACTCCATATACACACACACTCCCATATAAACACACACTCCCATATAAACACACACTCCCATATAAACACACTCCCCCCCATATACACACACTCCCTCCATATACACACACACACACTCCCATATACACACACACT